>NC_135565.1:18522208-18647208 GCF_964340395.1 Glandiceps talaboti | reverse complement strand
ATAGATATCATAGCTCTGGTTGTCATCCTTTGAAGGCCTGAGTGAAATTTGGTTCTCTGTTGCCATTGGATTTTGAAGCAGTTTTGCGACAATATTTGCTGACTTTGTGACATCATGGTGCACTGGTATATCTATCATGACAACGGGGTATTCTGTTTTTTCATGAAGTATAGTAACACCAACTGCTTGCACTCCAGTCATCGCAGGCACTGTTTCCTCTTCCTCATTTGTTGCCTGAACACCTTGACTTATTAACCACAGTGAAGGCGAGTGTTCACTTTCAAGATTACACAGTAGATTGTACACTTGTACACACATTATGCCACCAAGAGTCTGAGTCTTCTCAAATGTATCATAACACATGAGTGCCCCAACATCTTGAGTGCCACACAGTGATGTGGTGAGGACAACATCAGTTGGACTAAACGTTGCACAGTGACCTTCGACCTCTGTCTGCCAGGAATCACTAATGAGACTTTCACTTTCAATGACAAGTATACTATTACCATTTTGACCAAGATTATCTTTCAACTGCAGTGAAAATCCAGTATCATCACCAAGAATGAGGTATCTCTTTGTGCTCATATCTTCAATGCCATCATAGAGAATAGTATCAACATCAGTTGAAATGCTCGAGACTTTCTCCCATATGTTGCTCCACAGCAACAGTTGGTCAGTGGATGAAGATATCTGTGCAAATTTGAAGCGCTTAAAATGGAGGAAAACCTCAGCGGTTGTTGCATCTGCTGCAATGATGTCACAGAAGTTAAAGTCATCACTTTCATCATCACGCATCTTGATATAACTAACTATCTTCTCAGGGACTTTGCCTTTGAGAGTAACTTCTTTAATGACACGAGGGACACCAAATATTGGAATGAAAGGAATGTTTTCTTTCATTGCCTTTTCTTGATCAATTTCAGATTTCAGGACTGCAAAGGCCTGGAACATCGAATCTAGATATGCTGGATGAAATGTATATCTATTTGATTCTCTGCTTACTTCTTCAGACATGTCTGCAAAGAACAAGCCCTCATTTGTACTGGCACTGATGCAGATTTTAGAATTGCAATGGAAGGACTTCCCTAGTTGAAAGCCACAATCCTCAGCTCTCTTGTAAAATTCTTCTTTATGCAGGACGAGTGGACATCTGTTCAAGATGCTTTGAACATTAAGTTGGGTTAAAGACAGTGTCGTTTTGGGTTCATCTTCCTTAGATGTGAACAGATTCATTTCCATCGATGAATGTAGGGTCCATGTGTCTGAATTTGGGTCGTGACTGCGCAGATACAGCTTTGCAACATCACCATCATCTTCTTCAACCTGTGTTTCAAGTGTAGTGTGCGAGAGTGCTGATGTTGGAGCAAATAGGAACCGCTCAAACTGAAGATTTTGCAGTCGGATTTCTGCATCAGGAAATGTTAGCTCTCGATAAGCAGCCAGTGCAGTTTCAACATATGCTGCAGCTGGTGCGATTACATTCCCGTGCACTACATGGTCTTTTAACCATGGAAGGGTCACAAGAGAAATTCTTGACTTCCATACATGGGATGAAGAATTCGCCAGAGAAGACAGCTTCTGTTTTTCTCCTAAGATAGCATGGTACGTCATCGGAAATTTATAAAGTTCTGTACCCTCTTGTACTTCTGAAATGCACTTCACTCGTTGCCATGGATACATCGGTATGGACCTTTTCTTACAATGTGTGTGAGTGAACAAGCTTTGAAAATCTATGTGGCAGCCTTCAACGTACAGTTTGGCTAAGGACAGAAACAGATTCATGAAGTCATCTGACAGTGTGTTTGTGTCACGTGGTCTCTTCAGGGAATGGGTGATGAATCTCTGGGAATGACGTGATTTGTGAGCAGCAAATATACCAGTTACTGCTGGCATGAGAGCTGGATGTGGCCCAATCTCTATGAAGTTGGTGTAGCCTTCCTGCATGACCTTTTCAATGGCCGGCATAAATTTAACTTGCTGTCGTATGTTTCTGTACCAGTAGTTTGGGTCCATGGCATCTTCTCTGGTGATGTATTCGTTGGTGACTGTTGACATCATTGGAATGGTGGGTACATGCTGGTTGTGTTTGTTATGTGCACGATCACGAAGAAACTTTATTTTCTTTAGGAAGGTAGACCTGACGGCTTCCTGTTGGTAGCTATGAAATGCGTTATTCACTTTCAAAATGGTATTTCTCACGTTATCATTTTTTAAGACTGTGGAGAATGCCTCAATTGCACTTGTTTCACCAGACAGCACGATTTGATCTGGGCTATTGATTGCTGCAATATCTAAAGTATTACAATAGCTACTGTTCTCTAGCAAACTCTTCACTTCATCAATAGGATGAAGTACGGCCAGCATTGTACCGGACCCACTGGTACGCATCAACTGCCGTCCTCTGTTATAAATTACTCTGACTGCATCTTCTAATGTCATTAAACCGGCTGTGTAAGCGGCAGCAACTTCACCAACACTGTGACCAACTATAGCGTGAGGATTTATTCCACACTGTCTCCATAGTTCCACCAATCCAATTTGCACTGCACAGATGCATGGCTGGGCAACCTCTGAAAAAAGATAAAGGTGCCACAATATTAACACATATCAAAAAAAGTAATATTCTCATATTTCCTGAAAAGTAACTGACATAATGATAATATAATTATCTCAAGCGTGGTCAAATATACAAGGAAAATTGACGATGAAAAGTTATATCTTCATAATCATTGGGTGTTTATATTTAAATTATTTCTAATTACATCTATATGTGTAATGTAATGATATTAATGTATTCAATAGAATATTCACCTGTCTGACTGATCAGGTCTCTGTCAGTTTCTTCAGTCAATAACCTCAATAAAGACCATTTCGCTCCGTACTTTGTTAGCAGCTTGTCAATTTTCTGCACAATGATAAAACAAACAGTTTGTTTACTATTTTAATAACCAGTAACAAATATGTATTTGTTAAAAGAAAGTTAGAGTCGAATTATAGCTCAACATTACGTATGATGATCGTCTTATCTATTCTAGAGAATTATTTCTCATAACAATTCAGTTTACTTTTTGTTGATTGTTATTGTTGTTGTTGTTGTTGTTGTTGTTGGTGGTGGTTTTGATTTTGTTGTTGATTTGATGATGATGATGATGATGATGATGATGATGATGATGATGATGTGTTGTTGTTATTGTTGTTGTTGTTGTTGATATTGTTACGCTAATACCAAACAAACTAATACCAAGTTGTTCCATACCTTGATGGTATCATAGAATGATGGTATTGATATCATCAGCTGTCTTGCCATTCCCCACCACTGGGTTCCCATTCCAGAGAATACAAACACTACATGGGAATCGGATTCTTCACGTGCCATACCTTCTGCCATGTTTGGTGATGCTGTATTTTCTAACCTATCTCTGATTTCCTGAATTGCCTCTTGTTTCGTCCTTGCAACGATGCCAACGCGATAAGCGTGATGTTGGGATTTTAATACTGAGGTATAAGCTGCGTTGATGAAGTCAGTATCACTGTTTATCTTGGTTTCGAGATGTATTAACCAATCTGAGAGTCTATGTTCTAATGCTTCCTTTGTAGCAGCAGATATGGTCAGTAACGTGGGGATTTGAGTGAAGTGTGATTGCATCAACTCGTCTCTGATGTTAACCATCTCTGTCTGGATCTGGTTTTTGTCACTATAGCTGGTGTCATCATTGCAGTATCCTTCAAATACAAGATGAGCATTGGCACCACCAAATCCGAATGAACTGCAACCAGCATACATCTTAGGAGCACTTGGCCATTTTATCAGGCTTTCAGGAACTGCTATCCCATTGTTGAAATGGATATTGGGATTACCTTCTTTGAAGTGGACAACTTTTGGGATCTGTTTGTTCCTTACACAGAGAGCAACTTTGATAACACCAGCTATGCCAGCAGCACCTTCAGTATGACCAAAATTAGACTTGACAGACCCTATATACATTGGACGTTTTTCTAGTGGACGCATCTTCCCCATGCTTTCAGCTAATGCATTGGCTTCAGTGGTGTCGCCCACTTGGGTACCAGTACCATGTGCTTCGACATACTGCACATCCTGGGGATCCACCATGGCATGTCTGTAGGCAGCTGCAGTTAACTTTACTTGAGCATCATAACTGGGATTCGCAATACCTGGTGTACGACCATCGTTTGTCAGTGCGCCCCCACGGATCACAGCATATATGTGATCTCCATCTTCAACAGCTCTCTGTAGTGGTTTCAGTATAACAACTCCAGCTCCTTCGCTCCGGGAGTAACCATTTGCAGAAGCATCAAAGCTCTTACATCTTCCATCAGGTGAGAGCATACCTGCTTGGCAGAAACCAATGCTTGTGTCGGGTAAGAGAAGGAGATTGACACCACCAGCTACAGCCATACTACAGTCTCCATTCCTGATTGCTTCACAGGCAAGATGTACAGCATACAGGGATGATGAACAGGCAGTGTCTATGGAAAAACTTGGTCCATGCAGGTCAAACTCATAGGAAATTCTATTGGAAGCCATGCACGAGTTACTACCAGAGTTTGTGTATTGGGAAATGTTCCCTACTGGATGGGATGTCATAGAGACATATTCAGAAGCAGTGATACCGGCATAGACACCAGTGTTACTTCCTCGAACTGTAGAGGGAGGCATACCGGCATCTTCGAAGCCTTCATACACAACTTCAAGAAGAAGTCGTATCTGTGGATCGAGGTAGTTTGCCTCATCTGTTAAGGGGAACAAGAAAAGTCCACATCATGTGAGAGTATAATGGCAGGGGGACCCTGACAGTAACTGACACATGACCCATTCATTGTCATGCTTTCAAGTCCTCCATCTATAAGTTACCCGGAAGACATAAAAGTGTGCACACAGTAAGAAATATTTTCTGTGCATTTTCGTACGGTTTGTCAGAATCTTTGCATTTGACCTTTTGTTCGATGTAGTTATGCAAATTTCTTTTGTTTTGCCAACTGAAAATATCTTTTAATATAATGTAGACATTAACAGTGCTCAATTCAAACTTTAGTAGTTATGCTTATGAATCAAATAGACTTTGTATTAGCACAGGCCATGGAGAAGAAATGTCTTCTCCACTATATGGTATTAGAGTGCTCTTCATATTCCTATCATAATCTTTACTCCTTATCTTCATACAAATGTGTATCTTTTGAATGGATGAGAGGGGTGTATAAAAGGCCCTTTAACTTTGTGGGTCAAACTTGAATGTATACAGTGAATAACGCAGCGATTCCTCGATGAACAACAATGAGCAGCTGGTGATTTTGGTAATAAAATTGGTATGTGTAGACGTGTGAATGTCTTGGGAATATGTGTGTTACAGAAAGTTGATATTCATACATGGTATATACAATTTTTGACAAAGCATGATCAAATGCACCTTGGGGACAAATTTCCATAAAAATAAAAGTTCTATAACTCTCGCCAAAATTTTGGAATTCACTCCCTTGTTTTCAAGAAAACCGTCAACGTTTTATTTTGACATAGAGTTAACACAGTATTCGACGGCCATTACATTGGATTCTAAAATGACTAACATTTTGTCCCCTATTAAAAAAATTGCACGGCGATCCCAGTTTTTTTGTTATTGATTTTAAGAGCAAGGTTCTAAATGACTAACTTCTGTCCTCTGTTTAAAAAGAATTGCACGACGACTCCAGATTTTTTTATTGTTCTAACCGAGAATATGGTGGAGTTTTCTTGAACAAAGTAACAGTTTAAAGAATTTATTTCCGATGTGCACTCTACCTTAAGATGACATTGTGTACGTATTGCAAAACTTATTACAAATCTTCATTACATTATACAAGCCAGTGAAAAGTATGGCTAAATGAGAAAGCAAGATACCACAAGGGGTCAAAGTGCCCACTGTCTTTTGGCCTCTAAAAGTATTGTAGTGTTGAAAAGTGCTTCAGCTTATCAACTATATCTTCCATTCTTCAGAGGTATTCCCATGACCTTATCGACCTGATTTACATGTACACAACATGATATTAGAGGCGATCAGGCTAAACAATGTAAACATGTACCAAGAAGGTCAATTCAGGCAAAATAACGAAGGTAAAATAGCAATGAACGATTAGCCGACATCTACATCGGATTCAAGTTTAATCAGATTGTGTAATAGAAGGAACACCCGTAGTTATTCCACTGTTTCTATAGTTTTGCGAATTGCTTACCTGGTGGTATCTTAAAGAATTGCCTATCAAATGCATAGACATCACCTTTTAGGAAACCTCCACGTCGATTGTACATTTTACCAGGTGCTTTGTCTCCAGGACCACCAGGATAGATAAAATGAGAGGTGTCATATCTAGACGAGTAAAAGAACAAAAACCTATATATTACAGCAAACTTTTGTTCCGAAGACAAACTTAAAAGCTGTTGCCTGGATACTGGGTTAATTTGTTGTGTGTGATCGGAAATTTCATAAAACGATTTTCCTGTTTGTGTTTGGAACAAAAGTTTACTCGATACAATTCTTCATCAACATAGATTATTAAAGTTCGATTTAAAGGACAAAACTTTGAAAACAAAATTTGATCACAATGTTAAATTTATCTTTTGGAGAGCACAATTAGTAGTCCAAGGTGTCACACATCAAGAATAGAATATTGTCTTGAATAGGGTAGATATCAAATGTTATTGATGCCTTTTATTTTCTGCACATGAGTATACCGACAGAAAGTATTGTCACACCGTGTCGACATCATAATATACATGGGTAAACATGTTCACTGATGTATAAACACGGAATGAATGCATTTTGAATAAAGTTTGACGCTTTTAACCCATTTTGTATAATTTTTCTTTTGACAAAATTGTATAATTCGATACTATTTGAGCGTCATTTCGAATGCAGGTTCCATTGTTTAATATATATGATGTTCCTCTCATTTGCATATCATTTGCATACATTATCGCCTGATATTGCTCATTTAAATACTTGATTGACAGGTTTATTTCAGTGTTTCGGCACACTTTTCAAAAGACCGGCGCCTAAAATTTACATGTAAAGTATTTATTTACATTGGATGACCTCAGCAGGTGTCAGCCAGCTGATTATTGTTTACATTAATCACAGAGAGATGCCGAGAGGAAACGAATTAACCGACTTTCAAAAGGGACAAATTCTAACATAACATGAAGAAGGATATAGCAACAGAGAAGTTGCCAGAAGACTAGATATTTCGGAACGAACAATTAGGTACAACCTCGAAAAGTTCCAAACAAGTCGACCGCGTAAAGATTGTCGCACCTATAATAAACGACGCCGTGATATAGCTCTGGAAATTACGCTATGAGGTTCACGTCTTCCATAGCCCTTACTGAAACCCTGTACCGTATATTTCCAGGGCCAGGGCTAAGTCGAGAATGAGAATGCGAATGGATAAACTCAAAATTTCTTGTCACAAATGTTTGATTTTATTACAATGATTCGGCAAATTACAATATTGAATATACATTGCTAATTGGTATTTAATTTTCGTTATGTTTGTGGTCGTCTCATTTTACAAACTGCTAGGTACAAAACAACGCACACACAAGTTTGATGCACAGACGACACTTGTACTTTGACTTGAAAGTTGAAAACCGCGAACGTTACCCTCAAATATTTATGGTCGTATCGGGTCAATAGTGAGTACTCGAGTGTGGCCTCCTCTGTTTCTTATCACTTCCTGTAGTCGAGTTGGCATCGTGCGAACAAAGTATGCACTTTGTTTACTCATTTTCTGAACCGGTGGTTTTTTTTTTTGTCAACCCGGATATTAGGATACCCTCGAATAGTCTAACAAGCCAACGTAGTCATAGTGACGTACATCACCTTCTTCCTTGCTTGAGCGCATGCGTCACGTAGATTTTATCAGACAATTGCCCATTTTTACAATGCAAAATGGTTGGGAACGCAGGTCTTCATATCAACATTACTAGGTACTGTATAGTTATAATATATATACAAAAATGTAAATTCCAACATCCGATTGTATATTTATTTAAGGAGAGATAATTATGGCAATATGCAGCTAGAAATGTTAATAGTATACATGTATGTCATCATCATCAGTCGGCTTGATTCTTTGGCAAATAATTATATGCTTGTGTTATTAGGGACCGGTCAGTTTCTCCAGCCGGGGGGGGGGGGCGGTGGATTCTTAAATTGGGCCGACAAAAAGTCACTGACCCCCCATCTGTAAAACCAAAAACAGGTTGACCCCCCTATCACTTAATTCTTAAACATGATGACCCCCCCCCCTATATATAATATTCATATGACAGGTATTTTTGATCACGACTCAGTATGGACTGCTTGACTGTCTTGCAAATACTTTATAAGATCCCAGGATAGCACTATCATAATTATAATTATTGACTACACAAGGTAAATATATTCCAAAAGGAGTTGAATAGCATCTTTGAAAGTGAAAGGTAGGGAAAGCTTGAGAGGGGAATATGTACATCTCTTATGGGGGTCCTAGGGGGTCTCCCCCTTGAAGCCCAGGAGGTTTTTAACTCTGAAAAGTCAATTTTGAGACTATTCATACATTTTCAGAAAATGGTTTCCAAAGTTTTACAAGACAGCACCAACATGTAAAAAACAACTACATAGGGTTGAAATACTTTTGAAATATACTTTGATAGCATCCTCAATTTTAGTCTATCTTGGCAAACATTTCAAATCTTTACATGTAAAAGACAATATCATCTCAAATTAGAATAGGGTGAAACTATTTAAGAAAAGTTTAATACCAGTATGACAGTAAAAAGGTTATTAGTGCATCTGATTGTTGGTTGGTTGAATGCATGAGTGACCTCTGGGGGTGAGGGAGTCCTTGAGGTTTTCCCCTGGCAGAGTTTTTTTGCTTCCATTAAAGGCAATGTTTAGGTTATTCATAGCATTTGAGTTAATATTTCCAAGCTTCGAAAAGCTAACGTAAATGTAAGTTTTAAATAAGTTTCCCATGTCACATAAAAGTGGGCCCGTAACATTGGTATAGGGGCATTAATATTTCATGTATAGTAAAGTCACCGGTATGTTAGAGAACTTTAGGTGGTCATACCTAGTGTATAATAGAAACTGGAATCTGATGAGATGTGGTGATTTGTAGTGTCAATAACATGTAGTGTCCAAACTAGAAAGTGTATTAATCCCTTCTGACAAGTTCATAGTGACGAGTAGGGAACATTTTAGATTAACTTCTTTTATAAACTATCTATGAAGATTACCATTACGAAACCTTCAAGTTCACTTTTCCCCCAAAGTGCAATATAAGTGAAGCATTGATTGTGAAACAGCCAAGTATTTACATGACATGTTCTGCAACTAGTGTGGTAGCTAGGTAATACATGTACATGTATATTTATAGTTATGTTTGAACTAATAAGTAATATTAAAGAATTCATGTAAGAAACAAGGATAAGAACAAATATTTACATGTACCACATTTCAGATAAGTCTATATGTCATTGTAGAAAAGGATTTTTTCTTCCATCACAATCAAAAACACTGCCCCCCCCAGCCACAATTTTCAAAACAGCATGACCCCCATACTGCCAATTCCAAAAACAGGGTGACCCCCCCCCCCACTACAAATCTACAAATCTACATACATTGTAATGTCGGTGGCGTGTTTCACATTCAATGACTTTTATTTATCTGATTTTTTATTATTTGCAATAAAATAAAATAAGTTCGAGTTAACGAGACGACTGCCACTATCTTGAATGAAACTTTTCGATTGTTTCAGCATTTGCTAACATTTGTGTATTTGTGTGTGTGTGTGTGTGTGTGTGTGTGTGTGTGTGTGTGTGTGTTTGTTTGTTTGTTTGTTTTCGTAAACAAAACTAACTGAGCCTGAGTTCTCTGTGCTCCTATATCTTTTTCATTGATTTTTTTCTCTCGCACAAAGCATTACAAAAACCCTGGGAAGTACTCTCACATGACAAATGTCAATGACGTCATGCCTACTAACATTTCTCGACATACCTGGACCCATATAATTGTAACAATGCTAGGTTGCTCTGTTCTTCAATACGCATATCATAACAATCTTTGTCGAGGCAATAAATTCAAACATGTTGCTAGTTCCGCAGTCCAAAGTCGTATATCCTCAAGTTTCCGTGATAAGTTATATCATTGGCGCTTACTTTTCGTACAAAGTGGCGCTCATACTTGCTAATCTAATGTAGTCCTAGGCAACGATAAGTCAATCATTCGACGGAACACATTACTGGAGAGGGCCCAACCCCACCTCCACACATACATTCCAATTGCTCCTAGTTCGAGGTTGTTTGCCCAATATTCATTCGTCCTCCTCGTTCCAAGACCTCAATGGACGTCAAAATAACTACGCTGCTAGAATCGTAAATTCAGGTGAATTCAGGTGAATTGCCTTTTAAAATTTTGTTTGAGAATATCACAGGAAAAATAGGTTTCCGTTGGTCAGAGGTACAGAATACTGATGGCAAGCATAGTAAACAATGTATTTCAAGTCCTGAATGAAGCAGAATGGCTTACCAAGTTTCAATTTGCTTCATTTCGTAAAACTGTTTCGACATTTAATAATAGTTTACCCTTATGAACACACGAGTCGATATTATAATTCAGACTGGTGTTGTTTGTCTTTTCGTAGACTGCCGTTCACCATTATTTGTCGAATTCATGTACTGATTTTCAGTTCGAGTTTTCAACACATTGTAACTTTTATTAAGAACTATACCGTTAGTTAAACTTAAAGACGTAAATCACTCCGATATAGCCATGAACCTGTAAATTATTCATAAATATAACTTTTACTCACCTGTCCTCGGGTGGTGGCACAGTACAATCCATCCCATCCACTAACATCTCCCAAAACTTCTGCACACTGTCAACGCCATTTGCATATCGACAGCCGATACCAACTATGGCAACTTTTCGACTCAGTGGTAAGGATGGGTCGTCATCGGCGATACTTCGCCGGGCAATGGGTCTGCTGACCGTGGCGCCCATACCTACAAGCAACAAATGTAAGCATTCACCATTAACAATGTATACTTGTATGCTCTTTTAGACGTATATAGCTACTGTAAACCGCAAAATAACTGCTTCTTTCGTTTTTTCAGAGTTAATGTTTTTGTTATTTTAGTTCTCGCTGTGATCGAAAGTGCAAAGTGAACACAAATTTACGTACGCCAATTTATGATGCAGAAAGAATGCAGGTATTGGATACGGACTGAACTTAACACAAATAAAGTCGTTTTCATGAGAAATTACAGATAAAATTATCGACTACGCATTGTCCCCTCTTCAGCATCTAAGGGAAATTTCTTACAAAACTTTTTTCGTACGTCTTCGTAAATTGAGCGTCCGTACAAACGCTTCACGACAGAAGAAATCTAAGTATGTCCCGTTTGAAATAGAATAAAATGAAAAAAAATCTATATACCTGAGCTGTGATGATGTGATCGCAAGTTTCTGACTGTGCCTGTGCTTGCAGAGGTCTGTGTCTGATGGGCGTAGCGTACAAACTGATGCAAAGTCTCCCAACAAAAATGAAATATATGACGTAAATAAGATAGTTTCTATGACTACAGTGATCGTGTCGGTGCCTTATAAGGCGTTACAGCCCCCACCCTTCAACTACTTAGATTGGATGATTATTAACTTAAATTATAAAGTGACTATTTTTTCAGAGGTTATTATACGGAGAAGACCTCAGCTTGGGATGATGAGAAAGCATAACCATAGAAAGATGTATATAAAGATTATTTTATCACAAGAAGGAAATATTACATTGTCCAAACATTTCGTCCAGGCTCGAATGATTTCTTCAAAGGACTGAATGTTTTCGCCAGTTGTTACTGGCTTCACGTGGTTTGGACAAGGTAAGAATTCCTACTTGTGATAAAATAACCTTTATATGAATCATGAAACCAAGCAGATGAATCTCTTTGGATCCATATAACGACACCTTCCGTTGTTTTTTTTCCGAATCATCAAAATTGAACTTTTCTGTGATAAGATTGGCCATTCGCGGTCATACTATTAAATTTTCTCTCGGTCATCTGCACTTTGATTTGATAGTCAATCCATATAAATGTGTTGTTGACTATTTCAGCAGATTTCATTAGCTTAACAATAGTTTACATATAACGATGTTTACATATAATTTAGGGCATTTATTTTCATCAATGTGACCAATAATCGATAACGCTGTATTTTTTTAAACATATAGTCACTTTATTATAGTCAAAGGTCATAGGCCCAAAATACAATTTACACGTGTACTTCCATAACAAAAACAAATATGCTACAGTTCCATTAAAGTATTTGCTTCTGACCTGATTTTTAAAGCGTGATAAATAAAGGCTGCTAGTCTCTGTATTTCAGTTGATTGATCAGATGATAACAATTGAGTAAACTTTTCACGTGGTTCGTTACAGTCTAGTAAGTTTTACTGTAAACTTGCTCTCCATAATTATCGTTAGTTTGTCGTCAATCCAATTGAGTTCACTCAATTTTTGAATTAGGTAGACTGATGTAGGATGGGAGTATCCTTTGAGCCCTGAAGAAGTCAAATTGGTTCCTTTGTGCAACCTAAAAACTGGAGAAATGTCGAGGTGGATTTCTACGATCCATGTTCGACGTGGACTTATGCAAATGACTTATGATATCGCCTGTGTGCCTGCTTAGATAACGCTATATACTCGTATATAAAAATAGCAGTCTGACTTCAACTGTGCTAAAGGGATAATTACAATAATATGAGTGGTGAGAATGGTGTTAATTTTGGATATATTTGTTTAATCACTGAATTTCCCTTGCTGAACTTTAAGAAAGAAAGACTTTAATGTTAAGAGTATAACAGAGATTAGTGACAAATTTTTAACAACTCCCATCCTGCAAAATATCATTAGTTATTAAGTGCAATTATCGTTTTGTTTAGTATCAGTTGGCTGCAAATCACTATTATAACTCATTCAATTATATTTCCGCGTTCTGTGATATAATAACAATAAACTTTAATGTTTTATACACCAAATTGATGACACTCTCGTCGTGCGGGGAACAATTATGAATGTCCCAGCCCGTCTATGTTGGTGTTTAGAGTGGGGGCAGGTAAAGCTGGCTCAACGCAAAGACATGAAGTAAGCAATATATAGTAAGGTATCGCTCATAGTCTCATATCTACACTGCGTTAGTTTTGTGGTCCACCAGATTATCAGGTGACGCGTGAATTCACTATACAATAACTTATATACAATGGTGTCCCTGATTGATTGTTGTCGGGTCAGCTTACACAAGTTGTTAAAGCCGATAAATTAATGTTATTTAGATGTATTTTAATGTGTGTAACTTTTTGACATTTTAACTGGCCATATGGATGACAAATGGGTATTTATTTTGGATTTTTATTCGTAAGCAACTCTGCTATGTTTTCCTACTTTATAAAAAAAACGTGATTCAGCATATACCATATCCGTGTTTGTAACGCAATAAATTGCTGAAATATGTGTAAAATGTTATTATACTATTCAAAGTGAATTGAATATATGATTTGTTTTGTTGTTTTTTGTGGGTAAATAAATAAATAAATATTCATTCATTCATTCATTCATTCATCCATCCATCCATCCATCCATCCATCCATCCATCCATCCATCCATCCATCCATCCATCCATCCATTCATTCATTCATTTATTCATTCATTCATTCATTCATTCATTCATTCATTCATTCATATACCAGGACATCCGGGTTGCTTTTCCTTGTTTCGATTGTTGCCAGGTATAGACAACAATTCGGTCTGGGAGACGTGAGTCATAAATGTCTGCCAGTGGTCATCCACCAACAAAGTCCCGCGACTAAATCGATTATATTTTAGCTACATAATATATATTGATAGACCTCTGTGACCTTACACGTATTTTGAATGTTTTAGCAGCGATGAAAATCCTGTTTGGTATTTTGACAGATTTGTTTGCACTACAAAGGCAACCGAGTTATTCGCACGACTAAATTGAAATAATACAACAGTCAAGGGTTGTTCATTGGCTACTCCCGTTTGCCCCTGACATTGGTGATCAGTTCAACGTCTCTCCTCAAATCATGACAGTTTGACCGAGTACCTACACACTGAGTGGAGAACCACTGGTTCCAGTATGAGTAAACATATAACTTCTTTTCTCCAGCTAGTAAGCCAGGTACGAGTGATGGAAATGATGAACGACCCGCTAATCGCAACAAGACAACGGCGACGTTTCAAATGTGGTGGCTTGAAAAATTCATTCGTCACAGTCTGGAAAATTTAAAGATGTAAAATTGGCACTATGGCTTGAAAAATTTGAGTGGATGAACATCCACACCATGATGTACCAGTGAAGACAGCAAGTACTTAATAGATGGCAGAAGTTACAGAGTATGGTGTCGATATTGTAAATTCTCGCTTTGGAAAGGGGAAAATTGGTTGAAAAACAAGCAAACTTTAATGGAACACTCCATTTCGGTGACACACGTTCGGGCGAATTCACAGACATATATTTATCGAAACCAGTGGCGGCCACTTCCACTTCTGGTGGAAGCTCTTAGTATAACTAGTACTTAAAGGGTGATAACAAAATAGCAGAAATGAAAATAAAGATAAATATTGCCTATCTGATAGCCAAACAAGAACTACCATTACTCTTATTTCGTAGTAATTTACCAAAGAATTGCATGGCCAAGATTATAAGCTATCTAAAGTATGGTAGCTACAAGTATATTAATCATGATAATATCCCAGTCAGACACTGTCTGTTAAACACCACCGTCAAGAGGTAAGTCGTTTTACGATGATGAGATGCGCGAGATAGCGTACTGACAGTTGTTGTGAATGTTGAATAAAGCGAAGGAGTTAAAAGCCCGGTTAAAAGCCACCCTCGACAGCTGCAATTCGATAGATACCCTCTACGTGTTAAAGCGACGCTAGTGTGACAATGTGTTTGAGTTGGGCGATGTCATGTTTATAATCGCCGGTAGAACTACCACTAGAAAAATATGTTACGTATCGGTGGGAGTGCCTGCTTTATACACAATGACGTTACAACGTAGCTTGATCTAACGCGAAATGTATCCACTCAGTAATCGATCCATGACAAAATATTACTAAAATGTAAATGTTTCAACATTCTTTATTTGAAGTCAATAACACTCTACAAATCGAAATTTTACCGCATAAATGATAGCGCCAACTGTGGTTTATAAATTCAAGGCAAGAATTGGGAAAATGGACTGGCCGAGTAAAAATATACATTTCAATCAGAATCAGGGAGATGTATGGACAGTAAGACTGGGATAGGAGTGGGGTTAGACCCCTAACGTGAATAAAACTGATCTGCATGGTCTTCCACTGGCACAACATTCTGGCAAACCAGAGCGACATTGCGCTTTCGATGGTGCCGTAAAAGAGGCTGTGGTTAACGACGATGCTAACACGTGTGGCCAACAACACGTTCTACACGTCATATGTAACTATTTACATTTTTCTGAAATAATATCCTGTATGATTGATAACATGTACTTGACACAATATATAAATTCAATACAAAACACTGCAAAAAACATTCTATATAATATAGCTGAAATTCCTTCGTAGAATGTATAATTATTCTATATAAATGAAACGTGTATAAAAATATACCATATTATTAAAAATAAATGCACACACATAAAGTTCAGCTGCTCATTGATTGAGTTGTAAGTTTGACATTAGGACGGAAAAGTTGTACATTGTAAGTAGCTATATGCCGAGTAAATTCAGGATGGATTCAAGATAGTTGGACGTGTACAAAATTAGGATGGTTTCAAAACTTGTGTGTGTGTGTGTGTGTTACGTATGTATGTATGTATGTATGTATGTATGTATGTATGTATGTATGTATGTATGTATGTATGTATGTATGTATGTGTGTGTGTGTGTGTGTGTGTGTATGTATGCATGCATGCATGCATGCATGTATGTATGTATGTATGTATGTATGTATGTATGTATGTATGTATGTATGTATGTATGTATGTGTGTATGTATGTATGTATGTATGTATGTATGTATGTATGTATGTATGTGTGTGTGTGTGTGTATGTATGTATGTATGTATGTGTGTGTGTGTGTGTGTGTGTTTGTCTGTTACATTACGTAGTACTGTAATGAAATAATAAATAAAGGAAAGACACGAAATATAAATATACACATTACTATTTCAGAGTGAGAAGCCTCATAATGTGACATTTTGTCATTTGATGACTCGATTTTATCACTATCGACTACTACTACTACTACTACTACTACTACTACTACTACTACTACTACTACTACTACTACTAATACTACTACTACTACTACTACTACTACTACTACTACTACTACTACTACCACTACTACTACTACTACTACTACTACTACTACTACTACTACTACTACCACTACTACTACTACTACTACCAGATTGTTTCTTGACAGACAAAACATGACTAACCACCTGCGTTAGTTGTTTAAGATTCTATCAACAGTTTAAATTTATAAATTAAATAAAAATAAAAACTAAAATCATTAAATTATATTTCTGATGCAATAAAGTCCAGTTAAATGTTTGGTAGACATGCTCATCTAAGCATGTTTCAAATACGAAATAATAAATAAAATAAACACATTTATTATGGACTATATTCTACCTCTTATACATGGACTACATACTACCTCTCATGCCTGGACTATGTACTGCCTATCAAACCGACACAAAAATATTAAATTTTCGTTTTGATTTGGTTTCTCAGTGCGCGTCTCTTTCATAACTGTGACATATAAAACAAAAGCACTATGTGCAGACTATACTATGCAGAGACATACAACAATTGTATTACAACGTATATAAATCACCTCTGCAAGAGACAGATAAATGCAACAATTGTATCTGTTCTAACTTTTTCCTGCATATTAGGTTAATTATTTTCTTCAGCTCAGTTGCTATAGTAACTTATTGTTTGCGTGCTTCATTGACCGTAGACTAAATTATTTACACCACAGGAAATGTACATCAGAGTGGTGGAGGTTAAATTCTTATTGTATGTACATTTAAAAAAACCTACGAAACTTGAGATTTATATATTCTTTATACTATAATGTTACTTAAAACATTTTCTTTCAGGTAAATTTACACATAAAGTCTATGGACATTTTCTTGTAAGTCTAGTTTGCTTCTTTAGTGGAGTTCAAAGTTCAAATGTTCAGTTAAGAACTTGAGTTTACAGTCTTAAGTAGTTATTTGGGGTCAGAATGTGTCGAGTTTAAGAACTTCGAGTTATTGGGGCAATGGCGGTGGAGTTTTAATTTTCGTGTCTTCTCCCGGCGATGAAGTTAGATCTTCCGCACTGAGTTTTGTAGCGCCATTCTCGGATTGTGTGTTCGATTCCTTGCCATCGCCTTCACCCCTCATTTCGATATCATCACCCATGACAGGATTGGTGTGCCCCTCCAGCTCTATGGTCTTCACACTTTCTGCGATGTATGATTCACTTTTTGGGTCATCGTGATCGCTTGGCGAAACACGACCAGAGTTACACGGTCCGAGAAGTGTAAGAATCACCGGTAAGAATACCAAACCGTGGACCGCACCTATGAATATCACAAGGAACATCGTCTTGAAGAATGTACGGAAAATGTAGGAATCTGATGTTGATAGCGCGACAACACCGAGAATGGTGGAGAGTGCTCCCTGTAAGATAGGCCAACCGAGAGAGTAAAGTGCTTCTATCGCTCTTTCGTCACGATTGATACGTTTGGCTATTACAAATGCGTAGGTGATGTGTGCTGAGAAGTCGACACTGAATCCAATACAAATAATGATGTTTATCATAGAAATCGAATCTAATCGGACATTCCATAATGTCATGAAACCGACAACACCGACCGAAATCGTTGCTATGGCAAATGTGACGTAAATCGAACAGATTGGGTGAGGAATTAAAATCAAAGAAACTAAAAACATGGCGGCAGCAGCGATACCAATGTTTTGTAATGTGTTGGGAAGAACGGCGATGTATTGTTCGTAGAATATGAAGGCTGGGTGGAAGGTAAACATCGTAAAGTTAGATTTTTCAACGATACGTCGGGCGTCGATCATCATTTGTCGTTCTCGGTTGGCTGTGTTCATGTCCTTAGAAAAGACGTAAACTCGCGAAGATTCAATGCTTGTATTATCGTTGTTGAAATTGATGTCAATCTTGTAAGGATTTACTACGGGAAGAAAATGATCCCTCAAGTTTAAGATGAATGATTCTTCATCGGTGTATGTCAAACTGTTATCTGCCATGAACTTCAGAAACGTTCTCAGCCATGACTGAGTGACGTCAGAGTTGTCATGGAAATAGTCACTCTCTTCTAGGTCTAAGGTGATCTTCTCTATTTCCTCTTGAACTTTAGAATCGGAGTATTTTAGTTTTTCATCAATTACTATGGCAACGGCGGGCCCATATACCTTGAAGTACTCATCTTCTAAGTTGTAAAATTCTACAGCGTATGAATCGTCATTCGCAAGATTTTTTAGTCGGATTCCCTCCTGAAGTTGAGTACAGCCCCAAATAGCCACCCCTAGGTAACCGGCGAAAACGAGCAATGTCAGAATTTTCACTGGTACTTTGGTGATGAATGGTCCGTACTGCTTTTGAAAGAACTTCATCACAGCGTGATCGTGGATTTCATTGGACGTTTTGCTCTTCGATGTCCCGCCAGCACAGAATAGACTGTAGGACTTAGAGTTAGAATCGTCGTCTTTCGGTCGTACTTTCATGCACGTCATGCAATGTCTGTTCGCCTCTTCACGTTTCCCCATCAACGCCATACAGGCACCGAAGAACGTGATTTGGTAGGCGTAGTCGAATAGTACAGCAACGCCGGTGTAAATGCAGAATATTCGGACGGATGGGAATGTAGTGATGGCACCGATACAGAAAGCCAGGAAGTCTGTAATGCTGGTGATGGTGATTGACATAGCGGCTTCTGAGTACGCTTCTCCCATTCTTTCCACCACTGATTTAGATGGAGCTGTCCTTCGCCATGCAGCAATCATTATAAACATGTCATCAACGCCAATACCTAGGGAAAGAAGAAACAATGTCAGCACTATGTAAGATATCTCATATCTATCTATCTATCTATCTATCTATCTATCTATCTATCTATCTATCTATCTATCTATCTATCTATCTATCTATCTATCTATCTATCTATCTACCTGTCTATCTATCTATCTATCTATCTATCTATCTATCTATCTATCTATCTATCTATCTATCTATCTATCTATCTATCTATCTATCTATCTAAGGCTATCTATCTACCTGTCTATCTGTCTGTCTGCCTGTCCGTCTCTACCTACCTACCTACCTACCTATCGATCTATACCGTCCATCCATATGTCAATCAATCGATCAATCAATCAATCAATCAATCAATCAATCAGTTACTTTATTTGTCCCTATATCCAGAGGCAAACTATCCTCTATTCTGCACCCCCCCCCCCCTGAATTACACAGTTTCTCTCTTTTCTTAACCTTGACGAGTGGTACACAGAATACATCATACTGTGTTATTGTAATACTTTATCTGTTACCTTGAGACCCCATGTCGCTCTACTGTTTGAGAAGACAAATATCACATATAGTATAGGGTTTGAATGCTATCTGTCATTTATGACATTGGTGTCTATACTGATGAGTAATAGTATTGGCTATGTTACAAGTTTTCCCGTTGACCAGAGATTGTTTTGAATTCATTGAAATAATTTAACGTCTTTATTTGAAACACAAACACCCCCCACCACCACCACCACCACCAACAACAACAACAACAACAACAACAAACACCCTTTACACTGTCTCCGTGTCTCATTTAGAGATTTCCCCGTCTCTAACAACTGACGATTGCAGTAGTTCCATGTCTGTCTGTCTGTCTGTCTGTCTGTCTGTCTGTCTGCCTGCCTGCCTCTCTCTCTCTCTCTCTCTCTCTTCTCTCTCTCTCTTTCCTCTCTCTCTCTCTCTCTCTCTCTCTCTCTCTCTCTCTCTCTCTCTCTCTCTCTCTCTCTCTCTCTCTCTCTCTCTCTCTCTCTCTCTCTCTCTCTCTCTCTCTGTCTTTGGGATATGTTTTGTTCAAGTTAACGAACCAAAGTCTTGAACACTTACCTAAAATCAGAAATGGCATAGAGGCGACTACATTGATGAATGGTAGACCACAATAACTACACAAACCAAGGGATGAGATGACAGCCAACCCTGCAGACAGTACACCAAGCTGACCTAGCCATGGTTTACTACGTACCCAATCAGCCATCACACAACATATAATAGAGAATGTGATCAACACGGTGAACGTTATGGAAAACAGGGGGATAACGCTGAGACTACTCTCAGCAAGTTCAAGTTCTTGAGTCTGTGATGTGAAATATGCGATGTTGATGTCCTTAGATTCATATTTAGGTATCTCATCCAAAAATTCGAGTTCCCACGCTTTGCTTCGTCTTTCGTCATTGTCATGGTCATGTTTGAGAAAATAAAACAGTTGCATCGCATCGACTGATTTGATCGTTTCGTCATCGTCGTAGAATTGCACGCCGCCTAGACCACTGCCGATGAAACGTTGGACTGGGTTCACTACGTGTAATGGATACGTTAAATTCCCGTTGTTCACATTGCTGGCATCGTAGTTGTAGAGGTCTAGTATAGCATTTTCATTACAACTCCCGTCAAATTTACCACATAAGTCTTCAAATTTGTACTTTTGTCCATCATCTGAGATTTCGATTTTGGTGACGTAATTATGGAGTTCTATTATTTCGAGTAAGATACCTTCGCTTAGAACGTTACCGCCATCCTTCGCAGTCACTATCAGGCGACCATACCGACCTAACGTATTCTGTCTAACGGCATCAAATTCATCATCGTCGTTTAGAGGAAACAGCTCCTCGGCCCTGTCTCTGTCCTTCATGGCTTGGCTGCCCTCCGGAGTGAACAAGTACTCGACGTCCGTATTTTGATGAAAGAACACCATACCAGACGCCAGTGCCATTGCCACCAAGATAGGGACGATGAGGAACCACAAGGGATGTTTTCCAATAAATCGTCCATAGCGGTTAAAAAGCTTGCTCAGTCTGCTTTCCACACAGTCATATTCACAGTTGCACGCCATGTTGGTATGTGTGTACTAATCTCCAACAAGGGAAGTTGCCTTGCATAATAAACGAGGCTGTAGGCCCTGAGAAAGTTAATAGCATACGGTCGCTTTGTTATGTCTAATTGTCACGGCAACCATAACCACTCAGACTTTCGCAACGTACCGTTACGCTAGGATTGGTAGTGGCAGTCAGTAACCCGGATCTTGGCACAATGCACTTATTTACCAAGTGAAGGTAATTCGTAGAAATCGTCGCTGCTCAGATTTCTTCGTTTTGAAAGGTAATAAATTATTTGGAAGTTGAGGCCAGGTGGTAAACACTACATAAGCTGTTTAGTATTGGTAGTTTGTCTAAAAACAAGCGGTCAATCTATCAATAGATACCCGTACTCGCTTGTCAGTGTCACACGACTGACAAGTTCACCCCTCTATACTACCCTGTCGATGTGTTCAAGTCCACAACTATCTCTTGGAAAGGGTATGAGTTCATTTCTATGACTATGACTATGTTCATTGTGTATCACATTGACAGTTGTTGTAGAAGGTGTTGCAGACAGGTATGATCTCAAACGTAGTGGTCTGGGGTATTATTAAATATTGAAGCTGGGGTTTTAAAATTGTTTCTGATCTGGTCACTGTTGAGGTCAATGATATTGAAATTTGGTTGTTGTCAATTTTATTTAATAAAATTATTTGATATTTCGTCGTTGGTGATATTGGTTGTGGTGGTGGGGAAGGGTTCATGGCGATTGCATATAGTTGATTGTGTTTCTAAAAGAGACAACACCGACCCATGAGTTAATATCCGGTTTGGAGAGTAAGTTGGTGGTGGGGGGTATTCACGGAGTAGGCAAATTTGATGTAAAATGTGTAAGAAAGATTTTGCCACTTTCTGGTTTTGTACATTATTATGGGGAATGTCACCATATTATAAAAGACATGGCCCATGCATTCCGCGTTAGATCAAGGTTATAACGCTATTGTGTATAGAGCTGGCACTCCCGCCGGCAGATAACATATGTTTCTCGTGATAGTTTTACTAGCGATTATAAACATGCCCAGCTCAAACACCTTGTCATACTAGCATCACTTTAACATAGAGCGTATATATCAAATTGCAGCTGCCGAGAGTGGCTTTTAACCGATCTTTTAACTCCTTCGCCCTATTCAACATTCACTACAATTGTCAGTATCCCTGTCTCGCTCATCTTATCGTCGTTAAACAACTTGCCTCTTTACGGCGACGCTTTACAGACGGCCCCTTCCAGTGTCTGACTGGTAACATGAATGTATTGGCGTAGTATTGTTCAGGTAGATTTCTTATCAACCACCTGTTTGATAGCTCATAACCTTGGCCATGCAATTCTTTGGTAAATTACTACGAAATAACAATAACCACGTATAATCGGAGAACCCCATTCTCGCGAGACAGAGCACATATTTCTGCTGAGCCAACGAAGTATGGTGGGTACGTTTGGGACGGTGCCTGTTAAGAGGCATGTTATTTACGACGTTGGGGAACCCTCACGAATTATTTTGAGATAGTCTGTAACAAGTCTCAATTTTCAATTTCAGTCATATGTACGTACTAAAATTCTGCAATCACGCAAACACACTAGATCAGATCCAGTGTGAACTACTCTGTCTGATGAAATAAGTATATTTTAATTTTAAAAAAGTACCCCTTCCAAGCAACCAAGACGTTACATTCTGTGCCCCTTTAGGGAAAATTGGATTTAGATCAGAGATGCAGTCTGAGTAGGGGGTGGGGGTGGGGTGGGGGAAGAGGGTCATTTTACCGTATTTCACATCAACTGTGTTTCCATCCTCCGCCTTCGTCAATACCTGACGTCACGTGACTGTATATACAAAACAGACAGAAATCATGCGCAGTGGACCTGAAATACAGTAAATAAGATGATTTGTGACACCTCCTTGAATACAGGACTTCGATCATATTGCGTTGTCTAAGTTATGGGAAAAACATGGGCCGTGACGCTCATTGATCTCTGTCGTTTACAACATGCGGGCATCAACTATTGTATTCGTACTTTTATATAGTCATGGGCATAACTCGGTTGCCTTGGTAATGAAAATAAATCTATCAAAATACCATTTCCAACAAACAGGATTTGAGCACTTCTATAGCTAAAGACGTGTATAGGGTCACAGAGGCCAATCAATATGTATTATGTAGCTTATCGATTTACTCTTGGGTTTTTAATGGTGAATGACCTCTGACAGACCTTTGTGATATAAGTCTCACTGACTGAATGTATTCTATACCACGCAACAATCGAAACAAGGAAAACAACCCGGATGTCCTGGTATATGAATGAATGAATGAATGAATGAATGAATGAATGAATGAATGAATGAATATATGAGTGAATGAATGAATGAAAGAATGAATGAATTAATTAATATATGAGTGAATGAATGAATGAATGAATGAATGAATGAATATTTATTTACCCACAAATAACAGAGCAACAAATCATATGTCCATTCACTTTGCATGGTACAATAACATTTTACACATTTTCAAAAGGTTGACCATTTATTGAGTTACAAACAGTTACTTGGTATATGTTATTTCACATTATTTTTTGCCAGTAGGAAAACATAGCAGAGCTGCTTAATGAATAAAAAATCCAAAATAAATACCCATTTGTCAAAAAATCCCACACACCAAAGTACATCTAAATAACAGGGCCACAGCTACAGCATCCAGAGTTCTATTTACTGTATTTTGTCACAGTGCATAGTATATTGATGTTACGCACTGACACTGTAAAAGTGGATGTCTATGTTTATGTAATGACTATATATATCATTTCACGACTGGACCAGCGATCTACAGATGGTACATTTATGGAACATGTCTGTAAAATATATCGCATTTATACGGAGTTTTTATTTCATGGTAGTAGTTTGGTGGTTTTTTTCTACCATGGGGGTAGTTTTATTTCATGGGACCATTGACCATCACTACTTCCATGGTAAAAACTACTCCCATGATAAACAAAAACCTCTCCCATGGTAAAAAACTACTCCCGTGATAAAAAAACCCAAAAACTATTCCCATTGTAAAAAGAACCATGTTCGTACATTTGAAATATGTAGAGATACGCTAAGGAGATACAGAATGGTGATTTTTTTTCTTCAAATTCTTCAACGCGGAAAAGTTTGGCGCGAAAGAGGTTTATTTCCCCCAGAGCCAACACAATAGACTAGACGACTCTATTGATTTTATGGGTCATAAAGTGAACTACCTGCATTATACGCACAACAATACTGGCATTGAATTAGTACGAGTAGTGACACTTTTGTAACCCGGATATCCTGGTGTATTGAAAAATACACCCTATTTATAAGTGTAATTGACTACAACTTTCATTACGTCAGCATTAATTGAAGTGTACTTAAATGTTGAGAGTCAGAGTGGATGAAGGTAGACAGTGATTGATGTTATTTGTCTTTACTATCTGAAGTAAAATGGTTTGAGAGCAAAATCCATCACAATCTTTCAATGTACCTTATTTTCGAAAGGCCCTGCAAGTTAATTAAAAAAAGACGAACTGGAAACCCTAATTCTAAATAATTCATTCGACGCAAATAATGTGAAATGAATATTCACCACCACCACCACCACCACCACCACCACCACCACCACCGCCACTACTACTACTACTACTACTACTACTACTACTACTACTACTACTACTACTACTACCACCACCACCACCACTACTACCACCACCACCACGACAAAAAAGCCAAACCAAAACCCCAAAACAACAACAACAACAACAACAACAACAACAACAACAACAACAACAACAACAACAACAACAACTATGATAAAGACGTGTCGCTTACTGAATAAATCTTAAAATCCTACGTTATGATTGTAAAGCGCCTTGAACACAATGTTTGAAAGCACCTTATTAAAACTAACATTATTATTTGAATTTGCCGTAGTGGGAGCGACTTATTTTATGTTTTTCTATAAATTTAAATATGGTTTTACATATTAACATCATAACTGTCGTTTCCTGTGACCGACCTTCCCTATTTCCTACCGTTATCTCTGTCTTATCAGCGTTTATCAACTTTGCATTAATAAATGTGATCTGTCAAATCGTTAAAGAGAAGATGTTAATCTTTGCTAGCCCCTGTGGCAACACTGCTCATACCTTGATATAAATACTGGATTCTTTATATCAAATGCATGCTATTCGTACCCAAGTACAAAACAAAACACACATCAACTGTGACTATGTTATATTCACTATTATTTTTAACTACCCCACTCCGTCCAATTAAAACAATCAGTCCGCTAGTGGTTTGCATGAGAGAGAGAGAGAGAGAGAGAGAGAGAGAGAGAGAGAGAGAGAGAGAGAGAGAGAGAGAGAGAGAGAGAGAGAGAGAGAGAGAGAGAGAGAGAGAGAGAGAGAGAGAGAGAGAGAGAGAGAGAGAGGGAGGGAGGGAGGGAGGGAGGGAGGGAGGGAGGGAGGGAGGGAGGGAGGGAGGGAGGGAGGGAGGGAGGGAGGGAGGGAGGGAGGGAGAGAGAGAGAGAGAGAGAGAGAGAGAGAGAGAGAGAGAGAGAGAGAGAGAGAGAGAGAGAGAGAGAGAGAGAGAGAGAGTGTGTTTTGGGGGATCACGGCTGAACGAATAGATTACTGTAGTAATTGGAGCATTTTGACGGCGAGCCTTGTTTGTCTCCGCAAACCGGAAAAACGAGCGTGAGAAAAAAGAGATCGAAAGAGCAAGTAGATAGTCATGTCTTAGTCAAATACAGATACCTTTCATTCTAACTATCAGCTGTCAGATCTAGCTAGACTTACATCAGATACAACGTATAAATATCGGATGTGATATGAAGACATAACAAACTCAAATTTTCATCGTCATCATCATCATCATCATCATCATCATCATCATCATCATCATTGTCGTCGTCGTCGTCGTCGTCGTCGTCGTCGCCGCCGCCGCCATCACCATCACCACCACCACCACCACCACCACCACCACCATTATACTTTAGTACATTACGAGCTTGGTGATAACAATTGGTATTTGTACAGTAGATCCCAATACAAGGTCGGGCCAAAACACTTAAATGTGAGAAAGTAAGGTCGACGTCGTTGTGATAAGAGTGGTTGAAATCGTAAACTTTCCAATGTATATGTATATTCAAACAAGTCGTAAGTCCACATTCCATCTCATCAAGAAACAGTTAACAGTTTTCCGATGTATATCTTATTAACCATACCAAATATTATTTTTGTTCTCACGATTTGTTCAAAATTCAGGAAACCTAGACATCACGAGTTAAGTTCTTTATCATAGAGAGTTTAGAGATTTGCAACGTTTCTGTTATACATTTTTATCTCATGACTGTGATTCTTTAACTAGTGTCCCACCTACGCCATACATTATAACCCCATCTACACGTAGGTCGTCATACCTGAGGCAGTCCCAAGTCCTACCTGAGGTAGGATAGATTTGCAATTGTGTCTACACGTAGGAAGGTTACAGCGTAGATGTCGCGCCTTCCGTCCTGACAGAACATAGGACGAAGTCAGGAGGGTTTCAGGAAACCTCTCAAAGGTGTCCTAAGTCAGGACGGTTTAAGGACGGTTTCAGGACGCGTTTGCTTCAAACTATCCGAAATCCTACCTCAGGTAGGATTTTTAGAGCCGTGTAATTTTTATGTAAGTGTAATTGTCTCATTACCTATTGTTTGTTAGTAGCGAATATCGGAACTTTTAGAACAATGGTTAATCAAACAAAAATTCTGGTGATCTTAGCGACGAACTTTGATTATTGCAAGACATTATACCTGAACACAGTTTATAAAAAACAGACATTTTAACACAAGTATATAACTACGAACACCTAATTTGCATAAAAACCAGACATCATATTGGTAGCATTCTATCAAATGACAGTCTGACACTTCTAAACGTCCATGACAAGTTTTGCACGTTTATAATTACAGCAATTACTGGAATAAATAACATTAAACAAACACACGCAGTACATTGGTGTAATTTGGATTAGAATCTGTGATATCCAACTCATATTTCTCGGTTTCAGGCTGACGCTATGGACGCGTGTGAAAGTACATTTTGTGACGGTATGATACCACTGCAGTATTTAGCCAGACACATGAAATGAAACCTAATTAGCCAGAAGTACAGGAGTGTGCATTCAGCCAAATTAACTGTCTCAGTGTAATTCTATACAAACTATGTCTGTCCCTACTCATTGCTAATTCAACTGGCTGAGCAACAGGTGGTTTGGACAAGAATTTTTTTAGAAAGGCAAGAAAGATTTAACCACTGCCTTGACCCGACAATAATCGACCATGGACAACATATATCATTGGTGTAGGTCAGGGACTTTTGTCGTCGACGGTCTGGTGTAAATACTAAGATTTTAACATAGCGATGCTGATGTACGATTGTGTTGACTCTTTATGTTGGCATGGAATGATTAGCTGTTGCGTGCTTTGTTTTGATTATATCATGACACATAGATGAGACTGGTAGGTGAACATTTCAGCATTTTCATGTTGAATTGTTTTGCTACCCAAACGGCTTTATTTGCTGAATATCACTTTCTGTATATTTGACTACAAAGTAACTTAGCAGCATTCATATTTGATTTTACCACAATCACGCTAAACTACACAATATCAAGTTGGTAACTTTGCAGAAATTACCCCTTCTTATTTTTAAAACCCAGATCCGGGTTGTGATGAATGAGTTTTATAAATCACTTTCTTTTCATCCAACAGTAAGTCCGCCTCACACACAATAACACCTTCCCGGACATCCTGGAACGGAGGTCACAGAGTCATTGTATAGTCAATTCAGGTGTCAGATGATAAGAACCTGGTGGACTCAACCACAAGACTGATGCAATGAAACGCAAATTCTGTGAATAGGCTTTCCATTTGTAGATATGAGACTATGAGCAATACCTTAGTATACATTTCACACTTCATGTCTTGGCGTTGAGCCAGCTTTACCTACCCCCACTCTAAACCGCACCAACATAGACTGGACGTCCACAATTGTTCCCCGTGCGACGAGAGTGCCAGCAATTTGGTGTATAAAACAGTAAAGTCGCTTTTTAATGTTATTATATCACAGAACGCGGAAATATAATTTTATGAGTTATAAGTGATTTGCAACCCACCGATACTTAAAAAAATACGACAACAATTGCACTTATGAACTAATGATATTTTACATGAAGGGATGTACAAGTTGTTCAAATTTTGTCAATAGACTCTACTATGTTACATCAGTGACACACTCTACAACATCAAAGTGTTTCTTTTTAATGAAAAACATATTCTGAAAAGGAATTTCAGTGATTGAAAAACTATATCCAAAAATTAACGCACATTATTGTAATTAGCTCGTTAGCTCAGTCGAAGTCTGACAGTCTGACTATTATTTTTATATACAAGTAAAGTGTTATGCCATATGAATGAAACTAAATGGGCAACACAACTTGCCCTAAATTCTATGTAAACATCGACAAAATAAAAATATTCCTTAGCTAATGAAGTCTGCTAAAATAGTCAACACACTTTTATATGGATTTTATATGGATGGTAAAAATAACATCGCCGCGCAGATGACCGTGAGAAAATTCGTATGGCATGGCATGGTATGACCACTCTTGTATCGCACAATACCCTTGTCAACAAATTCGACTTTCATGAAAATCATACCCAATCTTATTACAGGAAAAATTCCGAACAGTTATCAACTTTGATGCTTCGAACTACAAAAGCTATAAAAGCAATGTCAAAACTATAAAAAGAATCATAAATATTTAAAAAAACAAAAAAATCCCCAAAAACCATGAAAGATAGCTTTATATGGTGAGCTTTCTCATCATCACAAGCTGGGGTTTTCCCCGTGTCATAACCTCTAAAATCACTTTATAGTTAATTCGTAGGAAAGCGGACTTTCCAAACCTCGTCCAATCAAAGTGGCTTAATAGTTGGGCTATGGTGCCTTATAAGGCATCGACACTGTCAATGTCGTCATGGAAACTACCTAATTTACATAATAAGTTTTAATATATTTATTTTGTTGGGAGACTTTCAATCAGTTTGTTCGCTACGCCCATCAGATACAGAACTCGGCAAGCACAGGCATAAACTTGCGATCATCATCACACCTCAGGTATGTAGATTTCTTTCCATCTTATTTCATTTCTTATTTTTAATTTTTATTCAAACGGGACATTACTTAGATTTCTTCTGTCATGAAGCGTTTGTACGGTCGGAAAAGAAACACACCCAATTCATGAAGATATGATAAGAAAAAAGAAATTTTCTCTTACATGCTGTCGATAGTTTTATGTGCAATTTCTCATGAAAACGACTTTATTTATACTAGGTTCAGTCCCCATTCAATTTCTTTTTTTGTACCATAAATTGGCGTACGTAAATTTGAGTTTACATTTTCACTTTCGACCATAGCGAGGCCTAAAATAACAAATAAAGTAAGTTTGAAAAAAACCCCGAAAGAGAAGTTATTTTACGGTTTTACATTAACCATATACCTGAATGGGCGTACGTAACTTTGAGTTCACATTTTCACTTTCGACCAAAGCGAGACCTAAAATAACATAAATTAAGTCTGAAAAAACCCCGGTTACAGTAACCATATACGTCTAAATGAGCATACGTGTATACATTGTTAATGGTGAATACTTACATTTGTTGCTTGCAGGTATGGGCGCCACGGTCAGCAAACCCATTGCCCGGCGAAGTATCGCCGATGACGACCCATCCTTACCACTGAGTCGAAAAGTTGCCATAGTTGGTATCGGCTGTCGATATGCAAATGGCGTTGACAGTGTGCAGAAGTTTTGGGAGATGTTAGTGGAGGGGATGGATTGTACTGTGCCACCACCCGAGGACAGGTGAGTAAAAGTTATATTTATGAATAATTTACAGGTTCACTGCTGTGTCAAATGATCAGTGCTAGTGCAGTGTACATTTACGCCTTTAAGCCTAATATAAGGCGTGAGCTATCTGACTGTGCAGTTTTCAGTAAAAGTTACACTGTGTTGAAAACTCGCACTGGAAATCAGTACATATATTCACCTCGTACTGGAAATAAGCACATATATTCGAGAAATACTGATGCGTTAACGGCAGTCTTCGAAAACAAAGAAACAAAGAAACAAATAAACAACAAACAAACAAACAAACAAACAAACAAACAAACAAACAAACAAACGCTGAACTAATCACAAGTATATCAAATCTATCAAATCGTGTGTTCATGAGAGCAGTAACGTCGTTTTAAAAATGAAGCAAATTCAATCTTGATAAACCGTTCTACTGCGTTCAAGCCTGAAATCTATCGTTTACTATGCTTGCCATCAGTATTCTGTTCCCGTGACCACGCATCTGACCAAGAGAAACCTGTTTCTCACGCGATATTATCACGAAAAATTTGTGACCAAAATTTTAACGGCAATTCCAACTACTGCGCATGACATAGACTCTATACATTTTTTTGGTATCATAAATTGCAAATAAATTAAGTCTGAAAAAAAGAGAAGTTATTTTACGATTTACAGTAACCTGTAGTAGAGCCTATATATTCTCACCTGAGTTTACGATTCTAGCAGAGTTTACAAAACTTAACTATTTTGACGGCCATGGCGGAGGTGAATGGAACGTGGAGGACGAGCGACTATGGGGAAACAAACCTCGAACTTACTCTGTTCTGAGTTAGGAGTAGTAATGTTGCCCGCTGAATAAATGACTATTTAGTTGTCTCGAAAGTTTGATTAATAGCAAGTAGAAACGCCACTCTGTATGAAAGTACGAGCCAATGATATACAATATGTTACGGAACTTGATGATATACGACTTTGGAATGCGGATCTAGCAACATGTACATGCTTAAATGTAGAACCACGATAAAAGATCGTCATGCGTATTGCAAGGACAGAGAAACTTGCAGCATTGTTAAATGGGCCCAGGGACGTCAGCAAAGGGATACTAGACATGACGTCATTTGTCATGCGCAGTGAGGGTACTTCACTGTGGTTTCGTCGAAATAACGTATAATGTTCAATGGTGAACTCTTTACAAGATTTCATCGATCCGCCCACTGAGCTACGCTTCATCGCACCGCACTTAGTGTACCAGATCCAACAGTGGCAGATAGGCTTTCTGTGTTTTGTGTGCAATTTGACCAGTCTGACTCAACACGCAACAATAATAACTGCTACATATGACATTTCCCTTTGCTTTAATAATTGATGTTAGCGGAAAAGAAATTAAATGAACGACTGGGGTTCACTTGTAATCCAGGACCTTTACATTTAAGTGTACAGGGCGTTAAATGGTTGCAGAAGGTTTACCATTAAAGGGGTGGGGGGGGGGAGAGAAAGCACCTTTGTCATATGGCACGTCACATAGGTAAATAAATTTGTGTTTAAGTGTAGGTAACGCGCATGTCGGTGGACGCAAATAGAACCGATCACACATATTATCGTTAATAAGAAAACGTGTCTAGACCGTGTATAGTGTGTATGAACCAGGTTCTACTGGGCCTGGTCTGCAATGGACAGCAGGCACACATCGTAAAGAATCTGTACGAATACATATATGTGCAGGCAAAGTGTCAACACTTCGACCAGAGAGGGTCATCATCAAGTTTATGTCATACTCATATTCATATTCATATTCATATTCATATTCATATTCATATTCATATACAGCCTTATATATCACGAAGTCGTGTACATCGTCGACCGAAAACAACCACTAAATAAACGTAAAACACGGATTTCCCATAATGTGGGTAACACACGCAGTCTATGAAGGAATAGATATCGAAATGAGTTTTGTAAACAATGATATACAACCATTGATCGGTAGTTACTTTTGTGACGTCATTGACGATACAGAATGATTCATCAGATACAATCTGTCTGTATGTCCGTCTTTAATTGAATGTCATTATATAGAATAATTAAAGGCCCATGATTCCATCCCAAGTTCTCGTATTAGTGTACTATCTTAAAGATGAAGCAATCCGGATTAAGAGTTCTTTTAATACTGGTTGAACCTTTCTGTAGCTGCCAGATTTTCTGACCCAAATTTTAATCAGAATTGGACGTAACTGCAACTCTTACAACAGTATATATATCTCAGCAAAGACAAGCTATTTTCATTTTGAACTGGCATGGTCTACCATAGACTGTTGACAGTCGCTCGCGCCTATTTTTCCTAGACAGTCTAGGTCTACCATATCCCAATGGTACAAAAATAACACGACATGCTTTGTTATACGGCCACCCTTTCAATTTCTTTCGGCAGCTTATATAACTTGCTCCTGCCTCCTATACCGATCCATTGTCTAATAAAGTCATGCGTGCTCACGTGACTCTACATGTACGTCACACAATGAATACGTTGGTTATACTTATAGTTCACTTGTCTCTGGGTTGTTAGACTATAACTTATAAGAGGGTGCCCTACGGGTTGAAAAAAAACCACCGGTTCAGAAATGAGTAAATCAAGTGTATACTCATGTGCGGAAAATAAAAGGCAACAATAACTTTTGATTTCTGCCCTATTCAAGACAAAATTCTTTTCATCTGACACTTTGAACTACTAATTGTGCTCGCCAAAATATAAATATTGTGATCAAATTTTAGTTTTGTCCTTTAATCTGTGTAGGTAAACCATTGTATCAAGTAAACTTTTGTTCAAAACACGAACTGAAAAATCGTTATATAAAATTTTCGACTGCACACAACAAATAAACCCGATGTTCAGACTACAGATTTGAAGTTTGTCTTTGGAACAAAAAAGTTTGCTTTAATATATAGATTTTGTTCTTTTACTCATCTAGATATGACACCTCTCATTTTCTCTATCCTGGTGGTCCTGGAGACAAAGCACCTGGAAAAATGTACAACCGACGTGGAGGTTTCCTAAAAGGTGATGTCTATGCATTTGATAGGCAATTCTTCAAGATACCGCCAGGTAAGCAATTCACGAAATTATGGAAATAGAGGAGTAACTATGAGTGTTTTTTCTATTAGAGGCTCTAAATATTCTGGTGTGTACATGTAATTTAGGTCGATAAGGTCATGGGGATAGGTCATGAAGAATGGGAGGTATTATTGCCATTTTGAAGCACTTTTCAACACTACAATACCTTTGATAGTAAGGAAAGAAGACAGTGGGTACTAGTATTACAGAGTAAATGTCAAATATTTATTTTGACCCCTGTGGTGTCTTTCTTTCTGATTTAGCCATACTATATTTCACTGACTAGTATATTACAATACATATTGTAATAAGTTGTGCAAAATATACAATTTCATTGTGATAGTAGACTGTGACTGTTTTACTAGTCTGTTGCTTTGCTCAAGAAAACTCCACCAATTACGCTAAGAAGTGAGGATTAGGGCTGGGATATAAAGAGATTGAAGTTTGAATTGAAACTTAATCTTTACGTTATATTGAAAGATATTTTCTGTAGACGAACAAAAGAAATTTGCAAATTTCATTACATGAGAATGCACAGATCCTGACAAACCGTATGAAAATGCACAAAAAATAGTTCTTAACATGTTCGCACTTTTATGTCTTCTGTTTAACTTATTTATGGATGGCTTGAAAGCATCTCAATGAATGTGTTATGTGTCAGTTACTGTCAGGGTCCCCTGTCATTACACTTTCACACCATGTGGATTTTTCTTTTTCTACTTAACAGATGAAGCAAACTACCTTGATCCACAGATACGACTTCTTCTTGAAGTTGTGTATGAAGGTTTTGAAGACGCCGGCATACCCCCCTCTACAGTTCGAGGAAGTAACACTGGCGTTTATGCTGGTATCACTGCTTGTGAATATGCCTGCATGGCATCCTACCCAGTAGGGAACATTTCCCAATACACAAACTCTGGTAGTAACTCTTGCATGGCTTCCAACAGAATTTCCTATGAGTTTGACCTGCATGGACCAAGTTTTTCCATAGACACTGCTTGTTCATCATCCCTGTATGCTGTACATCTTGCCTGTGAAGCAATCAGAAATGGAGACTGTAATATGGCTGTAGCTGGCGGTGCTAATCTCCTTCTCTTACCCGACACAAGCATTGGTTTCTGCCAAGCAGGTATGCTGTCACCAGACGGAAGATGTAAGAGCTTTGATGCTTCTGCAAATGGTTACTCCCGGAGCGAAGGAGCTGGAGTGGTTATACTGAAACCACTACAGAAAGCTGTTGAAGATGGAGATCACATATATGCTGTGATCCGTGGGGGCGCACTGACAAATGATGGTCGTACACCAGGTATTGCAAATCCCAGTTATGATGCTCAAGTAAAGTTAACTGCAGCTGCCTACAGACATGCCATGGTGGATCCCCAAGATGTGCAGTACGTAGAAGCACATGGTACTGGTACTCAAGTGGGTGACACCACTGAAGCCAATGCATTAGCTGAAAGCATGGGGAAGATGCGTCCACTAGAAAAACGTCCGATGTATATAGGGTCTGTCAAGTCTAATTTCGGTCATACTGAAGGTGCTGCTGGCATAGCTGGTGTTATCAAAGTAGCTCTCTGCGTGAGGAACAAACAGATCCCAAAGGTTGTCCACTTCAAAGAAGGTAATCCCAATATCAATTTCAACAATGGGATAGCAGTTCCTGAAAGCCTGATGAAATGGCCAAGTGCTCCTAAGATGTATGCTGGTTGCAGTTCATTCGGATTTGGTGGTGCCAATGCTCATCTTGTATTCGAAGGATACTGCAATGATTACACCAGCTATAATGACAAAAACAAGATCCAGACAGAGATGGTTAACATCAGAGATGAGTTGATGCAATCACACTTCACTCAAATCCCCACGTTACTGACCATATCTGCTGCTACAAAGGAAACATTAGAACACAGACTCTCAGATTGGTTAATACATCTCGAAACCAAGATAAACAGTGATACTGACTTCATCAACGCAGCTTATACCTCAGCATTAAAATCCCAACATCACGCTTATCGCGTTGGCATCGTTGCAAGGACGAAACAAGAGGCAATTCAAGAAATCAGAGATAGGTTAGAAAATACAGCATCATCAAACATGGCAGAAGGTATGGCACGTGAAGAATCCGATTCCCATGTAGTGTTTGTATTCTCTGGAATGGGAACCCAGTGGTGGGGAATGGCAAGACAGCTGATGATATCAATACCATCGTTCTATGATACCATGAAGGTAAGGAAAAACTTGGTATTAGTTTGTTTAGTATTAGGGTGTTTTTGACAACATTGGAGGTTTTACTGCTTTTTAAAGTGTAGACTTCAGATCTACATGTTATTTTCATATTCTAGCCTAGGTAGATTTGGATAAATTGTTAAAAATGCAAACATTACTCCAGGTATAATTTTGATAAATTGTTACAGTACAAATATATGTAGAAGAAGATGATGCTGTTGGTGATGATTACAACAACAACAACAACAACAACAACAACAACAACAACAACAACAACAACAACAAAAACAACAAAGGGTCAAATAACAGAAGATAAACAATTGTTATGATAAGAACTAGTTCCCTAGAATAGATAAGTCCAACATCATACATAATGTTGAGCTATAATTCTACTGTAACTTTCATTCAACAAATACATATTTGTTACTGTTTATTAAAATAGTAAACAAACTGTTTTATCATTTTGCAGAAAATTGACAAGTTGCTAACAAAGTACGGAGCGAAATGGTCTTTATTGAGGTTATTGACTGAAGAAACTGACAGAGACCTGATCAGTCAGACAGGTAAATATTCTATTGAATACATTAATATCATTACATTACACATATAGATGTAATTAGAAATAATTTAAATATAAACACCCTATGATTATGAAGATATAACTTTTCATCTTCAATTGTCCTTCTTCCTAACTTTCCTTCCTTCAATTTTGACCATGCTTGAGATAATTATATTATCATTATGTCAGTTACTTTTCAGGAAATATTAGAATATTACTTTTTTTGATATGTGTTAATATTGTGGCACCTTTATCTTTTTTTCAGAGGTTGCCCAGCCATGCATCTGTGCAGTGCAAATTGGATTGGTGGAACTATGGAGACAGTGTGGAATAAATCCTCACGCTATAGTTGGTCACAGTGTTGGTGAAGTTGCTGCCGCCTACACAGCCGGTTTAATGACATTAGAAGATGCAGTCAGAGTAATTTACAACAGAGGACGGCAGTTGATGCGTACCAGTGGGTCTGGTACAATGCTGGCAGTACTTCATCCTATAGATGAAGTGAAGAGTTTGCTAGAGAACAGTAGCTATTGTAATACTTTAGATATTGCAGCAATCAATAGCCCAGATCAAATCGTCCTGTCTGGTGAAACAAGTGCAATTGAGGCATTCTCCACAGTCTTGAAAAGTGATAAGGTGAGAAATGTCATTTTGAAAGTGAATAACGCATTTCATAGCTACCAACAGGAAGCCGTCAGGTCTACCTTCTTAAAGAAAGTGAAGTTTCTTCGTGATCGTGCACATAACAAACACAACCAGCATGTACCCACCATTCCAATGATGTCAACAGTCACCAACGAATACATCACCAGAGAGGATGCCATGGACCCAAACTACTGGTACAGAAACATACGACAGCAAGTTAAATTTATGCCGGCCATTGAAAAGGTCATGCAGGAAGGCTACACCACCTTCATAGAGATTGGGCCACATCCAGCTCTCATACCAGCAGTAACTGGTATATTTGCTGCTCACAAATCACGTCATTCCCAGAGATTCATCACTCATTCCCTGAAGAGACCACGTGACACAAACACACTGTCAGATGACCTCATGAATCTGTTTCAGTCTTTAGCCAAACTATACGTCGAAGGCTGCCACATAGATTTACAAAGCTTGTTCACTCACACACAATGTGAGAAAATGTCCATACCAATGTATCCATGGCAACGAGTGAAGTGCACCTCAGAAGTACAAGAGGGTAGAGACCTTTATAAATTTCCAATGACGAACCATGCTGTGTTAGGAGAAAAACAGAAGCTATCCTCCCTGGCAAACTCTTCATCCCATGTATGGAAGTCAAGAATTTCGCTTGTGACCGTTCCATGGTTAAAAGATCATGTAGTACAGGGGACTGTAATCGTACCTGCTGCAGCATATGTTGAAACTGCACTGGCTGCTTATCGAGAGCTAACCTTTCCTGGTGCAGAAATCCGACTGCAGAATCTCCAATTTGAACGGTTCCTATTTGCTCCATCGTCAGCACTCTCGTACACTACGCTTGAAACCCAGGTTGAAGAAGATGATGGTGATGTTGCAAAGCTGTATCTACGCAGTCACGACCCCAAATCAGACACATGGACCCTGCATTCATCTATGGAAATGAATCTGTTTACATCAAAGGAAGATGAACCCAAGACAACATTTTCTTCAACCCAACTTAATGTTGACAACATCCTGAAGAGATGTCCCATCATCCTGACTAAAGAAGAATTTTACAAGATAGCTGAGGATTGTGGCTTTCACCTAGGGAAGTCCTTTCACTGTAATTCTAAAATCTGCATCAGTGCCAGTACAAATGAGGGCTTGTTCTTTGCAGACATGTCTGAAGAAGTAAGCAGAGAATCAAATAGATATACATTTCATCCAGCATATCTAGATTCGATGTTCCAGGCCTTTGCAGTCCTGAAATCTGAAATTGATCAAGGAAAGGCAAAGGAAGAAAACATTCCTTTTAATCCTGTATTTGGTGTCCCTCGTGTCATGAAAGAAATGAGTCTCAAAGGCAAAGTCCCTGAGAAGATAGTTAGTTATATCAAGATGCACGATGGTGAAGGTGATGAATTCAAATTCTGTGACATAATTGCAGCAGATGCAACAACAGCCGAGGTTTTCCTCCAGATTAAGGACTTCAGGTTTGCACAGATATCTTCATCCACTGACCAACTGTTGCTGTGGAGCAACATATGGAAGAACATCTCGAGCATTTCAACTGATGTAGATACTATTCCCTATGATTGCATTGAAGATATGAGTACAAGAAGATACCTCATTCTTGGTGATGATACTGGATTTTCACTGCAGTTGAAAGATAATCTTGGTCAAAATGGTAATAGTGTACTAGTCATTGAAAGTGAAAGTCTCATTAGTGATTCCTGGCAAACAGAGGTCGAAGGTCAATGTGAATCCTTTGGTCCAACTGATATTGTCTTGACCACCTCATTGTGTGGCATTCAAGATGTTGGGGCACTCATGTGTTATGATACATTTGAGAAGACACAAACTCTTGGTGGCATAATGTGTGTACAATTATACAATGTACTGTGTAATCTTGAAAGTGAACACCCGCCTTCACTGTGGTTAATAAGTCAAGGTGTTCAGGCAACAGATGAGGAAGAGGAAACAGTGCCTGCGATGACTGGAGTGCAAGCAGTTGGTGTTACTATACTTCATGAAAAACCAGAATACCCCGTTGTCATGATAGATATACCAGTGCACCATGATGTCACAAAATCAGCAAATATTGTCGCAAAACTTCTTCAAAATCCTGTGGCAACAGAGAACCAAATTTCACTCAGGCCTTCAAAGGATAACAACCAGAGCTATGATATCTATTCCCCTCGGGTGATGGTACAAACGCAAAACAAGTTCGATGGGAAAATAACAACATCAGCCTGGAAAATTGACAGCACGGATGAGAAGTCTTGGATGGTCAGACGAAATGATTTAACACAAGTGGAGGTGATCCGTCCAGGGAGGGTATGTGTTAAAGTAGAGGGTTTTCTACCAGTATTTGACAATGTAGATGACGAAGACAGCCATACTGTGGAGCGCTTTTTATTTGCTGGCAAAGTAACCCATTCTGATGAAATGTGGGACAATCTTGGCACAGGTAAAATGGTAATTGGTATTACAAAGAATACCATAACATCCAGCTTAGTGATCGATACAGATTCCCTGTGCAGTGTGCCTGACCAAGTCTCGCCAATAGTTGCCATATCTGCAATACAGCATCTCCTCATTCCATATGTCAATATGAGTCGTCCAGATGGCGAATTTCGTCTGCTAATATACTCGCAAAGTGTTAATGATGACAAAACAACACTTATTACAAGTATGGCAAAGTCTCTTGGTGTGCAAGTCCAAGTTGTTGTCCTAGGTTTCAATGGGGATGAAGAATTATCCACAAGTGATTATTCATCTGGCAGTGAGAGATCAAGCCCAACGAATGAAATAGAAGACGAGTGGGACCTTATCATATTTTCTGATGGTGAGCACATTAAGCGAGACAGGATCCAGAAACTCTGTGCCAAGTTAAGACCAATTGGAAAGGTTCTCTTCTTGAGCAAAAAGAAGGTTGATGACAAAACGAAAGCCATTTTCCCTGCACTGGCTGGTGTTGTGGTAGCAAACCTTACTCAAATCATCATGAGCTTGGAGTCATCGAATTCTTTCAGAGAGCTGGCAAACCAGATGTTACAGACACTAGCTACATCATCTGAAGATACTAGCAACATTTTGCAGAAAATGACAGAGAGTGTTTTGCTGTCAGAGGTATCCACAGAGAGGAGCATTTCGAAACCCGGAATGGTTGTATCTGTTGATACTGATGATGTATCAATACCCCTCGAATTTGATGATGGAGACTTCAAATTGAACAAGAATGCATCCTACATCGTGACTGGTGGAACTAAAGGCTTTGGATGTGAGTTAGTTGAATGGTTGATAACACATGGTGCTGGATACGTCATTATTTTCTCAAGAAACCTGGTGCTTGAGGAAGAGACCGAGAAGAAATTCACAAAGTTGAGAAACGATGGTGCTGTAATTGAAGTTATGAAAACTGATGTATCAAACCACGACGCAGTCAAAGAAACACTGGAGAGCATCAAATCCAGCACAACAATACCACAGTTAGAGGGCGTATTCCACTGTGCAGTTATTTATGCCGACACACTACTGAACGATCTATCACCAGATGTTTGGAATGATGTACAGGCTGTCAAAGGTTATGGTGCCTTATTGCTTCACCACCTTACAGTACAGATGGCATTTCCGATAAAGCACTTTGTATTGGTATCTTCCATCATTGCACTTCTTGGAAATACTGGTCAAGCAAATTACTGTGCAGCTAACACCTACCTTGCAAGTCTGGGCCAACTTCGTAGAAGCCAGGGGCTACCTGCAACTGTGATTTATGGTGGTGTTATCAATAGTACTGGATTTGCTGTGAGACAAGGATTTGTAAGCCTCTGGGAAGAGAAAGGAGTGAAAAGTGTCACTCCAGCTCAAGTGCTCACAGTTCTGGGATCAATGTTGAAGTCTGGTAGCCATGCATTAGGTGTGACATCTTCTTTCAGTAAGGAGAAATACTTCAGAAAGAACAAACATCTAATTCTTGCTCATATGAAGAGTGGTAATAGTCGTTTCTCCATATTCAAGAACCTCTTCACTATGGCAGACAAGAATCTATACTCACAAGATGACACATTTGCAAACAGGATACGCTCTGAGGAACCAGGTCAGGCTCTTAGTCTCATAGAAGAAGATCTAACGAAGTCTTTGAAGAAAATCCTTGGAAGAAGTGATGATATTCCAAGAAATGTATCTCCATTCGCCCTGGGAGTAAACTCACTGATGTCTGCAGAGCTAAGTTCACTCATAGAAGAAAGCTTTGATGTCCTATTACCTCCAGTAGACCTCCTTAATGATCAGGTGACAGTCATTGGCCTTGGTGAAACCATCTACAAAAGGATGATGAGAAAGAGCAGTGATCTGCCACTACCAGATATTGAGACCTCAGAGAAGCAAACCCCACCACTTCTAGTTGTTCAAGGACCAACAGGAGATGTAAAAGCACAACTGGTCTGTTTCCCACCTAATGGAGGAGGCACATCTGTCTACCAAAGTTGGCATCCCGACTTGAACCACCATGATGTGCAGACAATAGTGGTGCAATTACCCGGATGGGAAGGTAGAGACAAAGAGAAACCAATTACAACCCTGAATGAAATAGTCTCTGTAGTTGGGGAAGAATTGAAACTTGTGTTACAACAAGGCAAGTTTGTCTTCTATGGTCATAGCATGGGTGGTTTGATAGCATTTGAAGTAGCTCACTACCTCTTGGAAAAATATGGAATGTGTCCTTCACATATGTTCATTGGTGGCTGGTATGCACCATCTTTACCATATCCACATCCAAACGACTACAACGTGCCTCTAGAAGCGCTACGTACATCTACCAACTTGTCTAAAACCCTGAAGGAACACGGTGCTGATTTCAGATTCATCGAAGATAGTGTCCTTCACAACAAAGCAGTGATGGCGAGACTTCTTCCATGCATAGAGATAGGATTGGAGGTCTGCAAGTCATACAAAAACCACCATACAACACGCCTACATTGTGGCCTGACCGTATTCGCTGGGCGCAAAGATGAATTTGTCAAGCCTGACATGGTAGAAAAATGGAAGGATGAAATTGTTCCACAAGCTAAATTCAAAAAGATCATCATTCCTGGAAAGCACATGTTCTTGGTTAGCTCTGCACCATCGTTGTTGAAAGAAATAGGTCACACAATCCCCTTGGCTGTAAATGGAATGAACCAAGACCAACTTAGTAAAGTAAAATCAAAGAAACACAAAAAGAGAGACCAAAGTGAAGGCGGGTTTATACATGGTAATCCTAGCCAGTTTTACTGAATCACCAGAGGAGAAGGAAATGATGCTGTCAACGTAACAATGAGGACCATGATCTTCAGGGTAAGATCATATTAAGAACATTAGGAAAAGCATGTCCACCAGACAAAAGTACAATTTCTTGATGATTGAAGGATGACAATAATTCAGATAACATGACTGCCACTGTTTTACAATCAAAGACAAAACTCTGGACCACTCAATCATAAATGTATGGCTGACATGTTTAGCTAATTGTAAAATACACAGATATGTTGAATGTAATCAGAAGATGTCGACCTATTTCCATTGCCAATACTCCAGTAATCCAGTTGGAAATTCCTTAATAGTTGAATTTGGGTAATTATATCGTATTCAAAACAATGACATATCAAGATGTATCCTCATACATAAGACCAATGTATTTTTGGCAGTACTTTTGAAATATAATCACCACATTCTATTGTGAAATTATGTAAACAAGTGTATATTTATGTGACTAATCGAATTCTTTATTATGTATATAACAAGAAGTGATAGCCAATATATCTTAGTTTTCTGTGAAGAGTAGGTATTAGCTGATTTAAACCTTTAGTCGATAAAAACAACAATAATTGAGAACTGGATGGAGTCTTCAGTGAATGTCAAATTAATCAAGTACAGATACAAATATAGTCTTTTTCACGAAAGGGTTGCAGGGACTAGGCAACGCAGAAAGTACTTCATGAATAGATCTGCTACTTTGGAAAAGGTCTGACTTTTTGTGATTTTCGGACATACATGAAAGTTTGCCACCAACACTGTAACTATGAGGAACACTTGATAGCAGAAGTCACCAATTCTCGGTACCCGCAATAGCATTTTACCTCATGTTCTAGGGTCAAAATAGAACATAAAGGTCGACTCATTTTTCACACGAACCTGTACTAATGCATGAGTAGCATGTGGAGTGGAAATTGTTATGGATACCAAGAAATCGACCCACACACAGGTGGTAGAATTCTACTGCAGGTACCGAGAATGGCTTTTTATTTTATCTACTCTGCTTAAAGATGAAGACCAAAGATTTGAAACTATAACTGCCAAAAATAATATTTGTATACATTTTTGTCAAGCACCCAAACCCTACTTCATCATAACCAAAAAATTCACTTCAAACTTCGCCGTTTGTGTATTATACGAAATATTACCACTACGCATTAGTTTAAATCGACGATATGGATGAGAATTTGGTATTTATTTTGGATTTTTATTTGATAAAACAGCTTCACTATGTTTTTCTACTTGAAAAAATAATATGAAAGAACATTGACCAAGTCCGTGTTCATAACTCAATACATTGCAAAAAGATGCAAAAAGTGTAAAAAGTTTGTTATTGTACGTACAATAACAAACATTTTACACATTGTTTAATGTTTTGCAGTTTATTGAGTTGCGAACATGAACTTGGTATATGTTATTTCACATTATTCTTTCAAGTAGAAAAACATAGTGAAGCTGTTTTATCAAATAAAAATCCAAAATAAATACCAAATACTCATCCATATGGCCACTTTAAATCCACGTGGTAAATTTGAGAAGTCGTTTTGGAAATTACATATTCCTAAACTATGCAAAACAGCATTACATTTTCCATAATTTGTATATTTATCATTTCTAATGTTAATTTGGAAATAGTAGGACCTATGTCATCACAAATACGCTTTTTACTTTATTGTTGTATATGTATTCACTATAATCGTCTCAAGATATTATTTAAAGGCACACATAGGATTAGGATTAGGATTAATATCAAGATGTGAAATACGGTTGTTTGGCAGAGCTATCTAAAAAACTGGTAAAGAATAAACAGTGACCCAGTGTAATCCTTATTAAGATAACACTAATGCAATGACCCAGGATTGAAACTCTGCCTTTCAACTTTATTCTTTTCATTGCTGGAAATACCCCTGCAACGACACCAATGGTTGAAACTGAATAAGTCCTTTAAAAATCAACAACGCAGAATTTGTAAAACTTAAGTTTTCATCAAATCAGAGTTTGCATTCTCGTACATTTGGATTTTAGTCTTTTTTCTGTAGACACAAATTTGAGATAAAATGTATTGGCGACACGCGTTTGAACTCTAATTGAATATATTTTTAACATAATGAGAAGGGTATGCTGAAATTCCAAACATAAAGATCTTTGAAAGGATGATATCCATGGCATTTGTTATACAAAGTCAAACCGATATTTTGAAAATGTACATCCTGTTTTTGGTATATAAAGTCGATCAATTGCATTAAAAAAGTCTCTGGGAAAAATTTCTTAGACTTGATATTATGTATTGTATGTATGTATGTATGTATGTATGTATGTATGTATGTATGTATGTATGTATGTATGTATGTATGTATGTATGTGTGTGTGTGTGTATGTATGTATGGATGTATGTATGTATGTATGTGAGTGAATATATATATGTATGTATGTATGTATGTATGTATGTATGTATGTGTGTATGTGTGTATGTGTGTGTGTGTGTGTGTGTGTGTGTGTTCGAAACATTAGTTGATCTGAAAGCTTTATTTGGACCGTGAAAGTTCTACTTTAATGTGGTGTTACTAAACTTCTGGTGTGCAGTGTTTCCTTATTTGATTTAACTCATTTTTGGATGTGGGTATGTTGTCCATCTGTATCGAAATTTCCCTGCATCTTGCCACTGGTAACCATCTCGACTTCATCTGGAATGTCCGCTTGAAGTTCTTTATCTTCGTAAATCTTAACTGTTGACTTTGCCCAGTCCTGTTCATCCACTTTTATGGTCAAAATAAGAACAGTGCCACCAATCACATATAGTGTTGCACATATAGCGAAGACTATCAACCACTCTGAGCGAGTATTCTGTAGATGTATGGGGATAAAACCGTGTTATTTACAAGACAATATTTTGAAGATTATGATAAACTAAATCCATTAAAAAAATTGTAAAAAGGAAAAAAAAAAAAGAATAAAAAAAAAAAAATCAAGAACAAAGATTTAACACGTATGAGGGCCTTTACCTGTTAGCGTTAGCGTTGTCGATAAGCCTCCGATATTATTGTTTAATATGTTCACTGGTCATACAGATTGGTACCTATGATCCCCAAACAACGCCGAAATCCCTCGTAGGTAACAGATTCTATTTTAGTTTTCGATGTTGGAACAGTTTTACAAGTTATGTATATATAGTGATAGGGTTCTAAGCTTAGTTGTTTGGTGGTGTACGGAGAATGTAGGCTCGGTGATGTTTTCTGACCCCCCCACCCCCCCCAGTAGATCTGGGAAAAACACTTGATATCCTCTGATAAAAGCTAGCCAAAATCAGCTCAATTCGAAACTGAGCATCTTACTGACCGTTACCGTTCACTGGCTCAGTTTATAATACAACCACACAGAAACTAATAAGAAACTACACATGCTACACTTTAAGATAACAAGATTGAATGAATACAGCTTGTTGCGACATTTTTCTAAATGGAATGAACTAAAGTGCCTCCATGTACAGACATCAGCAGACGTCAAAAAACATAGGCGTACGTATATCTACATCTAGTTAGCGTATACTTAACAAGGTTTACACAATGTAATAAACACAACTTAACAAGAAAGTGTTATCAATGCTGTATTAGTGTAGAATATATAGATTTTATTGTCTTCTGTGTGGTTGTCTATATATGGAGGACAACTTAGGGGTTGTATAATGTACCAAAACAAAGCATAAAAGGTAATAAACCTACCGCTTTGTTTGTAAGCAATCCTACTACATACGGGGCAGCGAAGCCGGTTGTAGAGGCAATCGTGTTCGTGAATCCATAAATAATTCCACCGAATCGTGGAGCTATTTCAACATGATTAACTTTGAAACCCGGATAAGCAGCACCGCCAAAGAACGTTGCTATAGAGACGAGTGCTACGGCCAATGCCTCCTTGCCACATCCTACGAAACCAGCGCCGAGAAGGAAGGCAGCCGGTAGATACATACCTAATGATAAGTCATGAGAATGGAAGAATAAAATCCTTTGAAATTGTCATATTTGAACATTTTGGACTCACAACTTCTAGTTTTGGGGCTCAAAAATGGTGTCGGTGGAAAATTGAAGCGCATGTACTGAGAATGACTACAATGAGTGGAATCTTATTTCAAAATGGCAGTAAACCAATAATGGAGTAAATATGAAGTGCTTTCAAATAAACGAATTTTTTTTTTGGACTTTTTGCTGTAACTCTTAGAGAATACAAGGAGGGTGTCATCAGTAACATTTCCACGATAATGAAAGATGTGTGTTCTTTCTAGATAGAAAAAGTGTCGTAGTAGTTTGTACAGACAGATATGACTTTCACTTTTTGAAAGAAATCTGTTGCAGTCGTACGGTCTCATAACAATGCATCTAGCAAGGCGATGAAATTGTTTTTTTTTTTAATTAATCCATAAAGTTGTACGACCACGCTCATTTGTTTTCCTTTTAAAATATACTAACCAATGGTAATTAAGGTTCTTCTGACGGATAACGTTGACAGGATCTTTCGTCTACGAAAAACATCAGCCAAAAGACCACAGCCCAGGACAGATATCCACTGCACCAGCTGAGGTAAGGCAGATATAACACCGTTCTAGAACGTAAACATTGGAAGAAAATGAATTAATATTGTATATTAATGTAGATATTACACAATGTCAGTGAGAAGCCGTATATCAAACTGTGACTCAAAGACACAATGTCTAATAACGTGCAATAAGCAAGTTTAGGAATTGATTCACGAAGAGACGTATTAGTGTGAAATTGTCATTTTACACTCGGAAATATTCTTGTAACTTTGATGGCCATAGGCTTGCTTTAGTGTTGTTCAAATTGATTAATTGTTGCGTCAATTAAACAATGCAAATGTTCCCCATCGAAGAGACATTCAATATATAGCTAGGTACTCCTATTTTCACTACATCAATTATTAATCAATAGCCAAACAAGTGTCCCAGCCCAATTCTCCAGCTCATCTCTAATGGTATATGAATGTAGTCATTGTGTACTACATGATTTCAGGAGCTGAAAGATACTTATGAATATTGGCAGTCTTTCGTGTAAAACAGTCAAACGGAATCCTGCAAAATGTCATATACGGTTGTATATAATGTACGCTCCTAGCTTACAACACGAATGTCAAATCCAAGAACTTGGTCCAAATAAGTAGGGAATGACGTCAGCAGAGTATAGAATCCCCAATTGGTGCAGAAATGACCAATCACCAGTCCCCATACTGGTAACGAAGTAAATATATTTCTCCATGGTACTTTGGGATCCTGCAAAGTTATAATCCAAATGTAAACATACTCGAAAAATACCCCATGATCGGGGGTCATGACATGGAATACTGTGTACGTTATCATCGACATTATAAAAAAATCATGTGTCCACTATATAGGGACAACCACACACACATCGACATATATAAATACACACACAAGGAAATAAACAAACAACCAAACAAGGACCAAACAAACAATACTGTCTGTATGTCTACCCCCCTCTCTCTCTCTCTCTCTCTCTCTCTCTCTCTCTCTCTCTCTCTCTCTCTCTCTCTCTCTCTCTCTCTCTCTCTCTCTCTCTCTCTCTCTCTCTCTCTCTCTCGCCCTCACTTTGTCTTCAGAACTTGGGCCAATCTCCTGTATGATATATTTCCTTTCACTTTCACTTATTCTTGGATGTTTCTCTGGCGAATCATATCCTAACAATATCCATCCTATCACCCACGTCAAACCAATACCACCTTACAATAGAGAAGAAGTACATGATACAAAAATTATAAACTCATTCACGACACTAACCCTTATATGCAACATCAATAAATCTTAATTGGGCTAGAAAAAGCCCTCAAAAAAAAAAAAAAATGTTCGAAAGTATCTTTTTTTTCTGTTGAAGTTCTTGTCCTGTATATGAGAAGCATGACTACTCTTATCGTCATTATCAAACAGTTGACTTTTTGTAATTTTTCGCAATGATTCAAATTACTTTCATGAGTGTGCTGAAATACGTATACTTTTAAAACATATGTTCCTACGAAAACATTGGTTATTATTAGAATGCTCAATGTCATACCTGACATGTAGAACACTGAATCCCATCCCGTATTAGCAGACATAACACCAGATATAGCACTGACAAAAATTGTACCAACATTAAAACCTGTAACGAACATAAGGAGAAACCTTGACATGGTTAAAATGGTGCATATAGGCTATAAAACAGTGTATGATATGATATGATATGATATGATATGATATGATATGATATATGATATGACATGATATGATATGATATATGATATGATATGATATGATATGATATGATATGATATATAATATATGATGTGATGTGATATGATATATGTTTTGATATATGATAGATATCGATATGACATGATATATGATGATATACTATGATATGCTATCATTTTATATGATATGCTATGATATACGATGTGATGTGATATGATATGATATGATATGCTATGCCATATGATATGATATATATTTTGATATGATGATATATGATATATGATGTATGATATGATATATGATATGCTATGATATGCTATGCTATGTGATATGATATGCTATGATATGATATGCTATGATATGCTATGTTATGTTATGATATGCTATGATATGTTATGATATGATATGCTATGATATGTTATGATATGCTATGATATGTTATGATATGTTATGCTATGATATGTTATGATATGTTATGCTATGATATGCTATGATATGCTATGATATGTTATGATATGTTATGATATGTTATGCTATGATATGCTATGATATGTTATGATATGTTATGATATGTTATGCTATGATATGCTATGATATGTTATGATATGTTATGATATGTTATGCTATGATATGCTATGATATGTTATGATATGTTATGCTATGATATGTTATGATATGTTATGATATGTTATGCTATGATATGTTATGCTATGATATGCTATGATATGATATGCTATGATATGCTTTGCTATGATATGCTATGATATGATATGCTATGATATGCTTTGCTATGATATGCTATGATATGATATGCTATGCTATACTATGCTATACTATGATATGCTATGATATGATATGCTATGCTATACTATGATATACTATGATATGATATGATATGCTATACTATGCTATGCTGTGATATGCTATGATATCATGTGATATAATGTGACATATGTTGTGACATCATGTCATATATCATATGGTGTGGTACGATGTATGATATGATGTGATATTATATTATTTATAATAATATATGATATGATATGATGTGATAAGATATGGCATGATATAGCCGATGGGATAGGATTTGTTTTCATACAAATGAAGAGGAAACCGAAAAAAATTCCAAGCTCTATCAACCTTAAACTCACCTGACGGTCCGATCGATATCAAGGCTGTTCTTTCCATAGGTGGAGCCCACTTACCCCACAATTGGTGATGTACCGGAAGTATGACGCTCTGTAACATATGACACATGCCGTTTATTTTGCTTTTCCTTCTAAAAGCACATATAACTCTACTACAGACTGTAATGAAATCGCTGGGTATATTTAGCAAATTAGTCTTATTTAAACAATTATCATCTAGGCAACCAAACAATCGACAAATTACACTTCGGGATATACACTACATCACACAATTACCTGTCTGTCTGTCTGTCTGTCTGTCTGTCTGTCTGTCTGTCTGTCTGTCTGTCTGTCTGTCTGTCTGTCTGTCTGTCTGTCTGTCTGGCTGGCTGGCTGGCTGTCTGTCTGTCTGTCTGTCTGAACGATGAAAACCAACAAATCATTTAGTTAACCACTAGAAATTAGGCAACAGAAAACGCATTGAAAACACGAACAGGGATAGAAATGAAATGATGCACAGCAGAACATTCATATACTGATGCATAAATTACGAGATGAATATCACAGAAATAGTTACCTGTGAAAGTCCAAGTAACAACCGAACAAAAAACAATGCCCAGAAATTTGCCCGTGCAGCCAGTGGTGTAAGTAGCGATAGTATCGAAGCAATTGACATACTTCCACCTAAGACAATCTTACCACCGACGTACTTCTCTAGCCAACCACCGAATATTTGACTAGATGCATAGCCGTAATAGTACGCCCCTAGGAGGAGACCCTGATGGTAACTGTCCCAGTAGAACTCCCCAAGCTAGAAAGGTGACACAAATGAAAGAAAAAAAACTATGTAAATACATGCCCCTGATATCTCTTCATTATACCATTTTGGACGGGACTGAATTGATAACCATTCGATTTCGCATCACAGTTGTTAGTTGCCTAAAATGTGGGCACACTATAATAGCCACCCATATACATACGTATACACACACACATACATACATACATACATACATACATACATACATACATACATACGTACATACATACATACATACATACATACATACATACATACATACATACACATACATACATACATACATAAATACATACATACACACACATACATACATACATACATACATACATACATACATACATACATGCATACATACATACATACATACATACATACATACATTGTTGACGACACTTATTAAAATTACCTCGTCCACAAGGTCTATATTACTGTCGTTCATTCCTTGGCAATCTCCACTATACCTATCAGCGTGTTTCCCTGTAGTGTTCACCATGGCAACGATGGTGACGCTGAGATTATTTCGCATACAGTACATACTAAACATTACGAAAAACATCATGCCGGCAAGAACGTGACGTGCAAGAATCTGGAAACAGACCTGGGAAATAAAGTAGAAACACTCACATGTATATTTTCTAGACAAGTTCAAATGCCCATCTGTGAATCTAGTTTCTATTATAACCTTATAGATTGCAAGTTGGATCACACTGCAGTTAAAATAAACTTTCGTAAAGAGTTTGATATAATTATGGCTTGTAAGATGATACTTAGTGTGTATACTTGGGATGGCCCTCATTTGACTTCTTGGAAGACAAGTGTTTATATACTTAAAGAACTATCCAGTATAAATAAAGTTTTAATATTCATAACCTCGATATATCGATTTGAGCGTACGTTGCCATCTCCTCGTTGGTTCTAATCACGTGGTGACGCTATTGACATCATTAATTAACATCTCTCCGCGGGTAAATTAAAAATACTCAATAAGAATTTGCATCTCTGTTGTCTGTAGAAGCTTCGTTGAAGTACAACAAACGTTAGGGAAATGCTAGTCATAGGAAACGATATGTGTCAAAGTCTCCAAACGATTAGTTACCAGGCTACATTCTTACACACAGCACACTGTTAAAGTGTTCTCATTAAATCTAGAGTTTGACGGAAAACGACAAGTAAATGACATCTGGACAACGAAGTTTAATTTATTAGGGAAGAGAAATTTATTACACAGGTCTATATTTACACAGTTTTATGTTTTGCTATTATTTCGAAATACGTCAACGAACTTAGAGATTATATGAAGTTGCTCTTGTACCAGAGGTCATGAACTCTTAGAATTACACATTCCCAAAGAAAATTGAGAACATTCGATCTCAGACTCAGGCAGGTCACCGACTGGTGTCAAGTTGAAGATCGTCAGCATCTACTTTTGATATAGATATCACAATTGTGTTTTCAACTCAATAATTGTTACAGACAAGATTGGTCAGCCTCACTTAATGACTGTCGACGCATGCTCAGTTATGTAAATTTTAAGTCAATGCTTGAACCTGAGCTGTACCTCTCATGTGTTAAAATCATAAAATTTAAATTTGATCTTGCTAAGCTCCGTTGTTCTAGTCACAATTTAGCAATTGAAGTGGTTCGCCATTGTAATCCACCTATTCCTGTGGAACTTAGAATGTGTCTATATTGTAAAAGACAAGGTTTTACAGTTGTTGAAGATGAATGTCATATATTGTTTTGCCCTTTATATAACGACCATAGAGTAGATTTTATTCCTCAAAGATTTAGAGTCCACCCCACGAAAGAAAAAGGTTTTTTCTTACTGGCATGTAAGAATGAAGTAGTCCAATACAAACTATCAGTTTTTGTTCATAAAGCTTTCAACACTCGTACTAGTTTTGTTCAGCAAACATAGATGTATATGTTCCCCCTATCATATTTTTACCTTTAATTATTTTTCCGTTAATTTTTAGTAGAATGATATTCAGTTCTTTGTTCTTTTTTTTCTCTACTGTTATGTAAAATGTTTTGTGCGATGGGCTGGCGCCTTAGCATTTGAAATAAACTACTACTACTACTCAACTCAATAATTTATTTTGATATTGATTTCACTTCAAGTACCTACTCCATAGAATTGTCACAATTTGATGAAAATGAATTGCTAATGTCAGAAAATCACTGTCTTCAGAGAGTTTCACGACTCGTGTCGCAATTTGCTTTCCATGTTATTTAAATATACCTCTGTGCCATATAATCTGTGCTGAATATCACTGAAGACAATAAGTGTAAAGATGAGCACTTCTTTGTCTTCTTGACTTTCTGTTTTCTTTCTTTAGTGATGCCTGTGCATATTCATCAAACTAATCGAAATTTGTATTCTGATCGACAACTCGTTTCTTTGGGTCGAATCAATATTTTTCAAAAACAAAAATTCAGACTTAACTGCCATATTTCTTGAGGGTATGAATTGGAAACACGGTCATTTTTTCAACTTATAGTATTCGTGTCGTTATGGTTTTCACGGGAAAATGTATCCAAAACCCCCTATTGGAATCTCGACACAACACGCCCCCTGAAACTGCAAAATCTGATGACCACGTCAAAGTAACCTCTACAATGACGTCATGAACCCCTACATGGTGGCAAATTATAACGTGGCAGTACAACAACCGTTTCCAATTTAATTGTGTCCTGGTGTAAGAAAGAAAGAAATTAGTATACTCACCAAGTTAGAGCTGTCCGCCATCTTTCACACGCAAACTAGTCAGAATAACGTTGGCAAATCTTGGTTTTACGGTCAAATATGCTTTCCTGTGACAAAGTTGACGAATGTGAATGTATCCAGAATTCTGCAAACTACATGCAACTTCATCGATGCAAAGTGGACGGCTGTGAGTATGTCGAAGTGAGAACCACGACAATTGTAGCATAAATCACAACAAAAAGGACATTTTTCATACCAACTAAGTAAATTTGATTAGAGATTTTTTGTTTGGCTCTAGAAGACGAGGATTCAAAGGTTGCACTCGCGGTCACGTGACAAACTTGAGACGTTATTTTCGTAATCATACAGTGATTTATTACACAATGACTATCGAGTTAGTATCACATTTTACATTCTAATATATGCAGTCGTTTATTGGAATATTTAACGACGGTGGTGGGAGGCTTGCACGCCATCGTACACTTTATATAAAGCGGGTAAGCTAATCTTTTATTTACATTATATATATCCACTGCTATGACTTAATCTCCTTTAACGTAGACGTAGCCACTGAAATAGGTTCCAGATATTCATTGTTTGGACGAATGAAATATTGGCACTATAACCTAGGGGTTAAATATTCATCTTAATTGTAGATGCAGTGAAGCAGATCAGCTCATTCAAGTCTGTAGATTCTATTGATTGGGGATCGATTTTGTTGGTTTGGGCCAGTCGCCAATCTGATTAAAATCTTATGTTAGTGGGTGGCCATTTCTTCACTATTAGAATTACCCTCGGTTTTTGCTTGAATATTGTCCACTCTATTACATGTCCACGTTTTGGTCAATGTCACCGCCCCTAGGAAGGAGACGCCCACTCTCGGTACAACAGAATTCAAACAGACGACAACAGACGAAGAAACTAGAGTTAAGTAACGAAATCGAGCTGTATGCACTACATCACATTTTACTCAGATTGGAATTGGGCATATCTGTGTGAAGTTGACAACGCTATAACTGTCTGTGTGGTTATATGGCGTGATTCTCAGTTATCACAAATACAGCAGTACATCTAGTGTGCAGTAACAAAATATTATATTTAATGCAAAATTCAATGAATTTGTTATATTTACAATTACATTTACAATTTGTTAGTCTTTTAGTGTAAGTTGGTGACGTTTGGCAAATTTTGGTGAAGATCGTATTCCACCAATCACGATTGACTATAAGTGTACTACACTTCATCACCCTCCTTGAACGTGTACACCTACATTAATTTCCTGTTTATGACATAAAATGTCAATCAAAGCAAAGAAATGAATGTCATACAAATTATTTAGATGTTATTTTACAATATTTTGTTCTACGTCAAGTTCAGCCAAGGAAAATACGAGTAACCTAAAGAGCCTTTGTCACTACGAGTCGCTAGACGAGACGAATAGTGACAAAGCCCTTATTAGGTCACAGGTATTTTCTGGCTGAATGAAGAAAAATGTTGGAGAATAACATAATTATACCAGCGCCGGTAATATGGAACAAAATCGAAGACATTAATTGCAATTCTGAACGTTTTGACTCATATTTTGAACACAGCAGAACCAGTGACGCAGACACGGATTGTTGTGACGTTGACGCGTGTTGTCGTGACGTAGAACAACCATGGTATATATTCAATATTTATGGCTTGTGCATGATGTAATGAACTTGTCCTGTATTGTAACGTTAAGTTCGTGTTTGTATGCCTGTCAGTGCTACGTGAATTATTACAACATCCATGTAAAAGTCTTGACCAATTTTCTGGTGATACTGATATGTTTCGTTATAAAAGTACAAACATCTAAAATAAATAACATTTGAAGCAATTTCATAACTTTGTTAAATGACAACCGATTACTGAATAAATGTTATCTCTGCGTTTACACTTAGTAAAGGGATAACCTTGAGTATGGAGATATATTAATCATAGATATATGATTGAAAATAATGATCATGTTAAACTAAAACAAGCACAAAAATACACACACACATACATACATACATACATACATACATACATACATACACACACACACATACATACATACATACATACACACACATACATACATACATACATACATACACACATACATACATTCATACATACATACACATACATACATACATACATACATACATACATCCATCCATCCATCCATCCATCCATCCATACATACATACATACATACATACATACATACATACATACATTATACATACATACACACAAACATACATACACACAACAGAAACATTAGTATTCGTTTTCATAAACTTGTAAGACGGTGGATAACATAAGTTTACAATTTCATAATTCTGGGAATAAATATTATTATCCTATAATAGCTTCACCTCTCTTGTCAGTACTCATAAACATCCCAATGTTTAATAAAATATGAAAGATTTTAATTTTTGATTATGTAAATGAGAAATTAGCCAATGCCAAAACGGTGTTTTCACGATACTTGATTAATTGACTGCCATATGAGAGTTGACGACAATTCTATTGAAAATAACTCATAGGTCTATCTCCTGGTATCCTGGTGTGCCCTGGCAGAGGTCGCATCACTATCCCAGATGTCGCCCTTCTCTGAAGCTGCGAACTGAATTCAGACTCTACAGACACTGGTCGTGTGTTTCCAATACCAGCTGTTCCGTTTAAATGAGGATTTGGTGGTGGTTCAGCACGACGTCCATTTCTCCAGTAGCGAGAACAGACTTCAGTCAACCAGGTGTTCATACTGGGAGTCATTAACGGATTTTCGCCCTCTGTTTCATCGTCTGGGATTGGCTGTAGTGTTGGGTTTGCAGCATGTCCGTTCATTAAACCCAGATTGTCAAAACCAAAAACTGAAGCCGGTCTGTGATAGAACGCACTCATTGGTCGTTCGCGTTTAAAGTCTTCAGTGATTGGTACTTTCGTGTCATCTTCTACAGGCTCCTTCGCTGTGCCGCAAGGGCCAACTAGAGTTAAAATCACGGGTAAAAATAACAATCCGTGGACAGCCCCGAAAAGAATGACCAGAAACATGGTTTTGAAAAATGTCCGAAAGATGTAGGACTCCGAAGTTGATAGAATGACAACGCCTAGAATAGTTGACAGCGCTCCTTCCAATATCGGCCAACCGAGTGAATACAGGGCATCTACTGCTCGACGATTGCGTGATTTATATGGTGCGATGACGAAAGCGTAGGTGATGTGTGCTGAGAAGTCTACACTGAATCCAATACAAATAATGATGTTTATCATAGAAATCGAGTCTAATCGGACATCCCATAATGTCATAAAACCGACAACACCGACCGAAATCGTTGCTATGGCAAATGTGACGTAAATCGAACAGATTGGGTGAGGAATTAAAATCAAAGAAACTAAAAACATAGCGGCAGCAGCGATACCAATGTTTTGTAATGTGTTGGGAAGAACGGCGATGTATTGTTCGTAGAATATGAAGGCTGGGTGGAAGGTAAACATCGTAAAGTTAGATTTTTCAACGATACGTCGGGCGTCGATCATCATTTGTCGTTCTCGGTTGGCTGTGTTCATGTCCTTAGAAAAGACATACAATCGCGAAGATTCAATGCTTGTATTATCGTTGTTGAAATTGATGTCGATCTTGTAAGGATTTACTGCAGGAAGAAAATGATCCCTCAAGTTTAAGATGAATGATTCTTCATCGGTGTATGTCATACTGTTATCTGCCATGAACTTCAGAAACGTTCTCAGCCATGACTGAGTGACGTCAGAATTGTCATGGAAATAGTCATTCGTCTCAAAATCTTGGGTGATTTTCTCAATTTCGTCTTGAACTTTAGAATCTGAGTAGTCTATTTTTTCATCAATAACTATGGCAACGGCCGGACCGTAAACTTTAAAATACTCGTCTTCCAAGTCATAAAATTCAACTGCATATGAATCATCATTGGCGAGATTTTTTAATCGGATTCCCTCCTGGAGTTGTAAGCATCCCCAGACAGCGACTCCTAGGTAACCAGCAAATAACAGAATCGTAACAATCTTCATAGGGATTTTTGTAATGAACGGTCCGTAGTGATTCTTGAAAAAGTTCGCTATAGCATGGTCGCTGTGTTCACTTGGTGGTGTCTTCTCCGATGACCCTCCAGCACAGAAAATTCGATACCCTGACGACTCAATCTCTTCCTTCGGTCGTACCTTCATGCACGTCATACAATGTCTGTTCGCGGCCTCACGACGGCCCATAAACGTCATACAAGCACCAAAGAACGTAATCTGATATGCGTAGTCGAATAAAACAGCGACGCCGGTATAGATACAGAAGATTCGGACAGATGGAAAATACGTTATAGCGCCAACACCGAAAGCTAAGAAATCTGTAATGCTGGTGATAGTGATTGACATGGCGGCTTCTGAGTACGCCTCTCCCATACGTTGTTCGACACTAAGCCGAGGGGACGTTCTTCGCCATGCTGCTATCATAATAAACATATCGTCTACTCCGATACCTATTGAAGAAAATGAAATAAACTTTGTTTAATATCCCAATATGTACTGGTACAGTTTACACAGAACGGAGAAATAAGTGGAGACTGAACACAGTTTAATTTTTGCGATTTTTTCTTTTCTCTTTTTCAGCTAAGGGAGTGTTCGCCAGAAGACTTTACACATACATTTATTGCTAACACCGATCATTTGACGAGGTGAGATTGTTGTTTGACTCGCTAGCTTTCATTGCTGAACACGACAGGATTGTGATTGAAGAAAGAGTTTTGTTTACGTTTATTCAGCTTTTAGTCTTATTTTTTGACTGACTGAAACATGACTCATCGTACAAAGCTATACAGTCTCATGTCTTAAATTGATCACGTCGAAATGTACTTTGTATGACTTTGTCTCGTTTTCTCTACAATTAATTAATTAATTGCAAGAAAACCATTTACAATATTTTTCATTGTAGTTTAAATTATTTAATTCAGATTTTAAATTTGATCTGTCTGTCTGTCTGTCTGTCTGTCTGTCTGTCTGTCTGTCTGTCTGTCTGTCTGTCTGTCTGTCTGTCTGTCTGTCTGTCTGTCTGTCTGTGTCTCCATCCCATTCTCTTAATATGGTAATGGGTTAGTGCAATACATTATCAATATGTATGTCTACAATGCAAGTTTTCCTCAACGTCTTCTGCATGTAGGAAGCCATTAATTTGTAATTTTCATTTAGGCCAAAATAAAAATTGTGTGGTTCCTATTACGCTCAATTTTAGAATAGGTGGGGTAGGCAGATTTTTTAATATATCTATTTTTTCATGTGTGTGTGTGTGTGTGTGTGTGTGTGTGAATGTCTAGTTCAGGTAGTTATGTTTTCCGTTGTTTTCCCAAATGGTTTCTGTGTTACTGGTTTCTTCCTATCAGATGTACAACATTACAGACTGGAAGAGCAGTTTTATATTGTCTTTTTAGGTCGATGTCAGTTTCCGCATCCACTATTTCTCGCGAGACTTCACACAATTTTCACGATTTTATTTCGTAAAAAATGTTTATGGTTGGCAGTAAAAAAAAACTAGGTGGGGGTTGGGTAATCGGAACCAAACAATTGTTTTAGGCCATACCATAGCTCAAATTTGTTACACCAGTACCTTAGCATGCGCATGTCTGCTTTGAATGAAAGACTAGTTGCCCTAAAGCATGAACTATGTATAATATCCTGAATAGAAATCCTACACTTAAACACTGATGTTATTTTTATTATAAAATGATACCCACTTCTGTGTTTGTCGTACAACACTCGTTACTTCTCCTTCTTAACCAATTACCTTCGAACTATATGTAGATTCAGAAGTGTCGAATCACGACATATGCATTGTAAGCAGCACAATAGTTTTCCTCTGACGTAATGAAAAATAACACATCTTCGCCATGCGACTCAGATGCATGTACTTTTACGACACCATCTCTACAATCATGTAGCGATTTACTAGATGTGTAAGAACGCTAGCGGTATGGATCAGGTTTCTAGATTATGATAATATGATCGTCACATTTCTCTCACGGAAATTTTATATCTTCAAGATTCAATACACATTCACATCTCAGTTTTACTATGGAAGTATCATGATCACCATTCCATGATTTGTTGTGTATTTGAGTATTTCAATAATATATGGTAATATTCACAAATTAATTTAATGTCACTGCATGGTATTGAAACAATTATCATGACATCATCACAAAATCAGCTTCATTTTTATTAGATTGTGATTTTGGAGATTTTTTTTTATGCTAGGCCTAACAAAATTGTTTGGTTCCGGTTACCCGACCCTACCTAGTTTTTCACTGCCGACCTTAAAGTTAGTTTTACGTATTCGAGAAAAATAAATATAATCGCGAAAATTGTTAATAGTGGATGCGGAAACTGACATCAACTTAAAAAAATTATAAAACTATTCTTCCAATCTGTAGCGGCTGTACATCTGGTGGTATGAAACTAATAACACAGAGACCATACGGAAAAGAACGGAAAACATAACTACTTGAACTAGACACTCACACTTGAGAAAAATTATCTACCAACCCCACCTATTCTAAAATTAAGCATAATCGGAACCATGCACTTTTTTTAGGCCTTACCTGTTTGCTATATATGACTACCTCGGAAATGTGTCTGACAAGTATCGTTGTAGAAATAACTGCTGAAATTTTTGGTTGACGACATTTAGTATCAGGCAATTTCCCGCCAAGTTGGTTGAATGACAACATTTCTTGTTTCAATTAAAAGTTTTTGCGCATTTTTACTTTATTTAGGCTGATATCCTAGAATATATTCTTGTTTGTAAAGTGAAATCAAAATATTCCTTCAATAATCTTCAGCGTAATACAACCTGCATGATTTTCAACGCTTGGCAGTGAAGACGATAACATGACATGCAGAGGTCACGAAAGGGCGAGGTCAAACGTACAGACCATCGTCCTTCGTTTTATATACACAATGCTCTAGGTGATGAACGACCACAACGTGCATAGCATTTAATATGGCATATTACATGTATTTCTAAAAAGTGAACCCATTATCGGTTATTCAGCTTATCTATAGTAGGGGAATATATGTTATACCGATCACAGATAGTTTGATATATGGAGAAGACTACATTCATATTTTATCGAAAATAGAATTTTAACTAGTCCTGCTTCCAGACGGAGTAATTCGGGACTCGATTTATGTCCCTCCCTTCTCCCACGTTAGTCAGCATCGCGTCCCATACACCGTCTAGCAAGCAGGACTAGAGTTTAACGCATTCTTCAACTGAACTTACCTAAAATCAGAAATGGCATAGAGGCGACTACATTGATGAATGGTAGACCACAGTAACTACACAAACCAAGAGATGAGATGACAGCCAACCCTGCAGACAGTACACCAAGCTGACCTAGCCATGGTTTACTACGTACCCAGTCAGCCATTACACAGCATATAATAGAGAATGTGATCAACACGGTGAACGTTATGGAAAACAGGGGGATAACGCTGAGACTACTCTCAGCAAGTTCAAGTTCTTGAGTCTGTGATGTGAAATATGCAATATTAATGTTTTCAGAATCATATTTAGCCATCTCGTCCAAAAACTTGAGCTCCCAAGCCTTGCTCCTCCTTTCCTTGGCATTGGTGTTTATTTTCAGGAAGTAAAAAAGCTGAATGGCGTCGACTGATTTGATTGTTTCTTCATCGTCGTACAAGGTAACGCCACCGAGTCCAGAACCTATGAAATCCTGCCTTATCGAACTAGTGTGCAATGGAAACGTTACGTTCAAGTCGTTGACGGTGCTGGCATTGTAGTTATAAAGATCAAGTATAGCATTTTGATTGCAAGTGCCGTCCCATTTACCACATAAATCTCCATATGTGTACACTTTCCCGTCATCCGTGATGTTGATCTTCGTAACAAAGTCGTGAACAACCATGACTTCATGTAGTGTATTTTCTCTCAATACGTTACCGCCAACCTTCGCAGTCACTATCAGGCGACCATACCGACCTAACGTATTCTGTCTAACGGCGTCAAATTCGTCGTCGTCGTTTAGAGGAAACAGTTCCTCGGCCCTGTCTCTGTCCTTCATGGCTTGACTGCCCTCCGGAGTGAACAAGTACTCGACGTCCGTATTTTGGTTAAAGAACACCATACCCGCCGCCAGTCCAGCTGCTACAAGGAGTGGCATGATTAGAAAAGGTACAGGGTGTCTGCCAATGAATCTTCCATACCGATGGAAGAGAGCGCTCAGCCTCTTTTCTACGCAATCGTACTGACAATCGCACCCCATGTTCAGTTGTTTGCAACGATCGATCCTCTAGGCTTTAGAAAGTTGACTACAGGTCGGCCGTTGTGAGTCACGTGATCTTGTTTGTGTGCGTGACCTCGAGGCAAGCTGGTGTCACACGCTTTCACTGGGTGTACACACATACAAATATAGAATACATGTATATCTATTTAGATAATTATATAGTCAAGTGATGACCAACTGTATATCTTGTCTGGATATCCTTTGAGAAAGAATATTGATTCGAAACGTCAGGATTGAATTTGTTTATCAGGACTGTTCTATTAATTACTTTTGCACTCCTCTACCTGCATAGACCCGGATCCCACTACCGGATACACACACGCAATAAAATCCAACAAGTGCTATATATAAGGGTGACGCCGGTCGACAAAGGAGCTTTCAGTTTTGGTATGCTTGGAACCCGGATACAGAACTTGATGCCGGACCTTTAGGAAATTAGGGGAATAGAAGGGAAGAAGGTGCACTAGTAGCCATTCGTGTAGTTGCCATTAGGCCAAATAAAAAAAAGTTGTTTGGTTCCGGTTACCCGATCCCACCTAGTTTTTCACCCCGACCCTAGACTTTTTCTTTACATATTCGAGAAAAAAATAAGAAAATCGCGAAAATTGTGAAGTCTCCCAAGAAATAGTGGATGCGGAAACTGACATCAACTGAAAAAAGACATTATAAAACTGTTCTTCCAATGGCTGTACATCTGATGAGAACAAACCAATAACACAGAGACCATGGAAAACAACAGAAAAAAAACATAACTACCTGAACTAGACACTCACATACGAAGAAAAAATAAACTTAGACAATAAAATAAAGAAATCTGCCTACCAAACTTATTCTAAAATTGAATGTAATCGGAACCACATAATTTTTTTACGCCTTAGCACGGTACACCCACACATTGAAATCCTCTTCTACAACTGGCCCCTATTAGATATTTAGTAGGGTCTATGAGTAAACATAGCTAATTGGTCACCTCAAATATAACTTTCAATCGTGGGGTTTTTAGTTGTGACTTTTTTGCCTGGCATATTTTGTACTTGTAGTCAGTACTTGATCATTTACAAGCTAAATATTTGGTACATCAAGTACAAGAATCACAGTGTTTACTGCTTTCAATGCCATCCTAATATGTACGTGTACAAGCTTGAGTGCAATGGCACGTCCCCACTCTATTGCACGTGCAGGAGCTTGGCAATATACATTTTCAAACAAATTACATGACGCCAGACGACGTTTATATTTTGCTGTCATCATCGAATACTCCACGCATGCAAAAAGAATAACATAATTGCTGTATACAATTTTCAATAACAATATGTGCGAGCTTTGGAACTTGCCAGGGTCACAGTTTTGGTTTTACCGTGACTGTTTGACTCTTTCTAGATCTATTTGATTGTATCGATATCAAATCCAGTGTTTCATTTGCTTCTCGCATTGTTTGTCACACTCGGCCCTTCACCCAGGTCTGAAAATATGCACCCCGCTGCCGTTCACTCCGACGTCTTCTTTGGAACGGAAACATGTCGGAGTGAACGCCGGGGTATATATTTTCAGAGAGCTATAACCCACACTTAAGAAAAAGAGTAACGTCTTCCAGGAAACAGTGTGACTGGCGCTAAAAACCATCGTATGGACAACTTGGACGGGTTATACCTACAGGCTGTGCAACAACAACGATACTCGACAATTAAATACAATTCAGAAAAATATTATACTCTGACATTGATTGGTAGTCTGTAAGGTACGCCGTGAGGGGGCGCCCTCACACATCGCGGTCGATCGCTCTCGTGGAACGTATATTTACAGTCGATGACATCGGCTACCTAGAATATGCATCGAATATATCGTTTTGTACGCCGACACCTTGCTTCATATATAGTGTGTACATTATTTATTTTGGTCTTACAATGGCCATATGGATGAGGATTGGGTATCTATTTTGGATTTTTAATGTATAAAACAATTTTATTATGGCGTCCAACTTGAAAAATCAATGTCACATAACATATACCAAGTCCTTGTTTGTAGTTCACTGAATTGCAAAAAAAACCAATAAATGTGTAAACTGTTCGTTATTGTGCGTACAAAAACAAAAATGTACACATTTGGCTTTTTTGCAATGTATTAAGTGACAAACACAGACTTAGACAATGTTGTTTCATATTGATTTTTCAAGTAGGACGCCTGATAAAATTGTTTTATAAATTAAAAAATCCAAAATCCAAAATAAATACCCGAATGAATCGACAGAATAGCGTATTTTTGTTACGAGTTGCCGATGATACATGTAGCATTGTTATTTCAGTGCTGCTAGCTGTGATATACTTTGTAGTATCCGAGGAAGAGAAAGAGGCTGCCATATCAACTGTTTCAAACACTTTGAAAAAAAGACTGACGAGATCGTCATACCCTTGTCTGTGTACTAGTATACAGATAAATGCGTCGTTCAGCATTTACGTACGTCTTGTAGCGGTCTTTGTCTTCAAATCTCTCTCTATGAAAAAATATAAAAATATTCTGACCAAATTAATTTCTTCCCAGCCCCCGCCCTGCCGTAAATTCTGATCCCAGCCTAATTACCTTACGCAGCTTTCAACAAGAGACAATTTCTACATTCCTAAAGTTAATCTCAATTTGAGCCAACACAATTTAAAGTACGCAGCCACAAAACACTGGAACCCATTACCAGATAAGTAAAATAGGAACAAAATCTACCTTTAAATCCCAATTAAAGCATTATTTACTAGATAATTAAATTCATAATTTGTTCAAATATTGTTTTTCACCCTCATTTGCAAATAAATATGTACGCAATGATAATAGTACCGGCTTTTCAGTACGAGTAGTGAACAAGCTCAAATACGATCATGTTTTTGTCCAAAATTGTATGTGCCATGTATGAATATCAACTTTCTACACACACACACACACACACACACACACACATACATTTATCCCAAGACATTGACACGTCCACACATACCAAATTTATTACGAAAAGCACCGTTTGCTCATTGTTGTCAAGGATTGTCAAAGATGAATTCACTGCAATTAATTTACTCTTCATGAATTAATATTCTGTCTGTGTATCTGGTTGTCAGATATCACAGGATGTATGGTCACTCGGTAAATAATACAGGGCGTAGCCGGTCTGGGGTCTACTGCAAGTCATTCTGTAGATTAGTTCCCGAAGCCATGTTACATTGTCTATTGTTACATTATCAATTTATTTGCATGAGTGTGTACATCATAGTTTATAACGCCTTATAAGGCATCAACACTGTTAATGCAGTCATGGAAACTACCTTAAGTTATTTGGCATGATTTGCGTCACAGGTTTTCATATATTTATTCTGTTGGGAGACTTTGCATCAGTTTGTAAGCTACGCTCATCAGGCACAGATCTCTGCGAGCACAGGTATAAACTTTCGATCATCGTCACATCTCAGGTACGTAGATTTTATTCATCTTATTTTATTTCAACGGGAAATATTTTGAATTTCTCTCTCGTGAAGAGTTTGTACGAAGGGGTTTTATTTGAAAAGGAAGAGAAAACAACACAGTCACCAGGATATAAAAAAAAAAGCTTTGTAAGAAATTTCCCCTTACATGCTGCAGATGGAACAATGTATAGTTGATAGTTTATCTGTCATTTTTGATGAAAATGGACTTTATTTATGTCAATTCAGTCCGTCTTCAATACCTTTTCGTTGTATACTTTCGGTTTCGTAAATTGGCGCACGTAAATTTGAGTTCATGTTTCCAACCAACAAGTAACGACATAAATTACGTCTGAAAAAGACGAAAGAGAAGTTTTTTTACGGTTCACAGTAACTATATACGTGTATACATTGTTAATGGTGAATACTTGCATTTTTTTACTTGTAGTCTAGTATGGGGGCTTCGGTCAGCAGACCCATTGCCCGGCGAAGTATCGCCGATGACGACCCATCCTTACCACTGAGTCGAAAGGTTGCCATAGTTGGTATCGGCTGTCGATATGCAAATGGAGTCGACAGTGTGCAGAAGTTTTGGGAGATGTTAGTGGAGGGGATGGATTGTACTGTGCCACCACCCGAGGACAGGTGAGTAAAAGTTATATTTATGAATAATTTACAGGTTCACTGCTAGGTCAAATGATCAGTGCTAGTGCAGTGTACATTTGCGTCTTTAAGCCTAAGGCGTGAGCTATCCGACTGTGCAGTTTTCAGTAAAAGTTACACTGTGTTGAAAATTCGCACTGGAAATCAGTACATATATTCAACTCGTACTAGAAATCAGCACATTATATATTCGAGAAATACTGATGCGTTAACGGCAGTCCTCGAAAACAAACAAGCAAACAAGCAAACAAACAAACAAACAAACAAACAAACAAACAAACAAACAAACAATCAAACAAACTCTGAACTAATTACAAGTATATCAAATCGTGTGTTCATGAGAGCAGTAACGTCGTTTTAAAAATGAAGCAAATTCAATCTTGATAAACCGTTCTACTGCGTTCAAGCCTGAAATCTATCGTTTACTATGCTTGCCATCAGTATTCTGTTCCTGTGACCCCGCATCTGACCAAGAGAAACCTGTTTCTTACGCGATATTATCATGATAAATTTGTGACGGCAATTCCAACTACTGCGCATGACATAGACTCTATACATTTTTTTGGTATCATAAATTGCAAATAAATTAAGTCTGAAAAAAAGAGAAGTTATTTTACGATTTACAGTAACCTGTAGTAGAGCCTATATATTCTCACCTGAGTTGTTTACGATTCTAACAGAGTTTACAAAACTTAACTATTTTGACGGCCATGGCGGAGGTGAATGGAACGTGGAGGACGAGCAACTATGGGCAAACAAACCTCGAACTTACTCTGTACTATAGTTAGGAGCAGCAATTTGTCCCAACGAATGAATAACTATTTAGTTGCCTCGAAAGTGTGAATAATAGCAAGTAAAAGCGCCACTCTGTGTGAAAAGTACGAGCCAATGATATACAATATGTTACGGAACTTGATGACATACGACTTTGGAATGCGGATCTAGCAACATGTACATGCTTAAATGTAGAACCACAATAAAAGATCGTCTTGCGTATTGCAAGGACAGAGAAACTTACAGCATTGTTAAATGGGCCCAGGGACGTCAGCAAAGGGATACTAGACATGACGTCATTTGTCATGCGCAGTGAGGGTATTTCACTGTGGTTTCGTAGAAATAACGTATAATGTACGATGGTGAACTCTAAATACAAGATTTCATCGATCAGCCCACTGAGCTACGCTTCATCACACCGCACTTAGTGTACCAGATCCAACAGTGGCAGATAGGCTTTCTGTGTTTTGTGTGCAATTTGACCAGTCTGACTCAACACGCAACAATAATAACTGCTACATATGACATTTCCCTTTGCTTCAAAAATTGATGTTAGCGGAAAAGAAATTAAATTTAAATGAACAACGACTGGGCCATGTAATCCAGGACCTTTACCAAAGTGTATAGACTGTCGACAGTCGCTCGCGCCTTTTTTTCCCTACGTTTTATCTAGACTTACGATCCGGATCGGATACTGATATCGAGGGCCGAAGTCATATTCATATTCATATTCATACTCATACTCATACTCATACTCATACTCATACTCATATTCATACTCATATTCATATTGATATCCATGTTCATATTCATACTCATATTCATATTCATATTCATATTCATATTCATATTCATATATAGCCTTATATCATGAAGTCGTGTACATAGTCGACTGAAAACAAACACTAAATACTGGATTTCCCATAATGTGGGTAACACACTTATTAGTCTACGATGGAATAGATATCAAAATGAGTTTTGTAAACAGTGATATACAACATTCAAGACAAACCACAAGAGTTTTATTTTCGTTACGTTAGCGGAAATATATGCGATGGTCTGATAGTGTGAAACAATGAAAACAGATACTTCAGATAATACAGATGCTACGGAAACACAAAGCATTGGATTCCCATCAACATTAAATTGAGCAATAGAGTAGTGAATACCTATTTCTGTTGTAATCTGGGGTCATAAAATGAAAGTCTAGTTGCTGTACGTTTTGCTTGATTTCTAGATGCTCTCTCTCTCTCTCTCTCTCTCTCTCTCTCTCTCTCTCTCTCTCTCTCTCTCTCTCTCTCTCTCTCTCTCTCTCTCTCTCTCTCTCTCTCTCTCTCTCTCTCCACCGTATAAATATGGCTTACTTCAGCAAATGCCACATTTACCACCAACAGTGGTAGTCTAATGATATTAAGGAGTTGATATCAAATGATGACGTTATCACGTTCCCACATGACTTATAAAGACTGGAGGTTGAGTTTGTAGTAAACTAGTCTTAGTTACCCAGACTCTCGCTGTTGGGGTCTCTGCCTACGAGACCTTTCCAAGCCTTGTAGAAGAGCGCCCAGCGGCGAGAGTCTGGGTAACTGAGACTAGTAGTAAACTGAACAAAGTAACCAATTGCAACAGATAATAATTATGTCACACAGTCAATAGGTGATAGATTACTTCTGACGTGCACTGTTCATCCTTTCCCCAGCAGGAGATTAAGCTAGATTTTCGTTAGTATTTGTTCGTTTGACTAGTGTGGAGAGAGATCGTGGAACATCGAAGAACCCGACGTATAGCAGCCTAGACTATAAACGGATCGATTGTCAACTGTTGAAAAGATCACATATCGATTGCACAGTAAAAATGCATTATAAGTAACACTCGGCTTATTTTACTTCGAATACGTTTTAGTGTCAAATCCCTAGCTGAATTAAGTTCCGGGTCTCTGAATATCGTATTTATTCCCATTCATAGAAAAAAACTTTCAAATGTTAAAGCGGTACGTACTATAGATGAAAGTGGTTATTTACTTTAGATGTTTTGACTAATAAAACAACTTAAAAAAACACATTGTGGAACAAGGTAGACCATTTCCACGTTTGTAACTCAATAATTGCATAAACAGTGTGTTATTACAGATAAGGAAGTGATCTATAAATAAACTGGGTAAACACACGTAATCGCACTACGTCATGTCCGGTTTGTGCATGTATCTATCATTTCCTCATACGATATATTCAAACATCAAATCTTTTCCTTGAAGGGGTTAGTGCCATGGGGGGCTAACTCCATTTTTGTGTGATTTTCCACTTTTTCGCAATTCACAAATTAGTTCATGTGTAAATTCTGATCTCCAAAAATCAAATTTCTGAAAGACAACCCCGACAAGTAAAAATGTGAATTAAAGTTGGCTCACAGCCAATTGGCCAAAAGGGTCTCGTGAAAAAAATGTTAATTTTGCTATTTTCTGAAATTCATATCCTTCTCAAAGGCCCTGACTACGTATCCGTTATCCAATAGTTCGCTGTTCCTTCTCTTATCTCCCCAAACATTGTTCTGGGTGAAGACAGATAATGCAATAAAAACGTGATTTAAATCTGACTTAGGGTTATAAGAGCCAAGAGCCTAAAATACAGTTTTGGTTGTTTGCTCATAATTGCATTTTTCTAGTTTAATATTCCTTATTACACTAACCCCTTCAATTTGTTGTCACAGTGTTACATGTGATGCAAAGTGTTTATTTGCTTGATTTCAAATCACTGCTTCAACGTACCCCGTATAACAAAATGTTAAACATTAAATTTTAAAATTACTTTTGCCAGATTTACAAACACATACTTGATCAAAGTTGTGTTACATTGTAAGGAAAAGAAACACTTGGTAAAGTAGTTTTATCTCGCAGAAATAAAAATTCACATTGCCGCCCTATCAAGTATAGGTGAAGGGACATCTCCATGTGAATACAACTGATCATCATTGTAAGGTTATCATCCAATATCAATTTTGAGTGAAGCTGATTGCTGTCAGGGGTTACAATACTGCGTTATTCTCACCGACAAAAAGTGATTTGACAGACAGACAGAGACAGAGACAGAGACAGACAGCGAGAGAGCAGGGTGGGGGTGGGGTGGGGCGTGTTCTACACGATTATAAATCGTTGAAAAACTCATTTTCTAAGAAAGAGATCAAACATATAATTTTGAAAGTCTATTCTTATATGTTGATTATATAGAAAAAATGATACCGAGGAGCCCTCAATTCGCCGCAAAAATGAAAATAAAACGATAAGTGCAAACAACTCTCACTTCAACACAGCAAATACTGAATAAGTCGAAGTTAACCTATTTACGACTCTGTTACATGTTATGTTATGTTTTACTATTTATTAAATGCCATCAGTAGTTTAACATATGATACTTTTAGACAGGCTTTCTGTATAGTGGTTTGTGTGCAATTTGACAAGTCTGACTTAACACGTAACAATAACATAGCTACTACATATGACATTTCGCTATGCTTTGAATGACTCATGCTAGCGGAAAAGAAAGTATTAAATGGACAACGACTGGGGTCTCTTGTAATCAGTAGGCCGATTACCTCTCTCTCGCTTACGTTTACACACAGGGGCAACGATCATGTGATTAATTGATTGATTGATTGATTGATTGATTGATTGATTGATTGATTGGTTGGTTTGTTGATTGATTGATTGATTGATTATTCACGATTGATTGACTGATTGGTTGGTTGGTTGGTTGGTTGGTTGGTTGGTGATTGATTGATTGGTTGATTGATTGATTGATTGGTATCAGTTAAACTTCATATTGGCAGCGCGTCTTAGCTTCTGGGAGATTATCTCACCGAGTCAACACCAATTGTATACTTTATTAACCGGTATTCAGGCAGTAATTTTCAAGTCTGGGACTTAGTTAGCAACTACGGGGTATTTTTAGTCATTTTTGTTTCAAAATAAAATGTGATATCTTACTATTCACTATGGCTTTTCTAAAAACAAGCAGTCACTGACAAAACTCCTACATTATAAACAGCTGTGATACTGTAGTCTAATATAAATGAGAATACAATGGCGTCATTTTATTCATATAATATGAATACATTATCACAGCAGTTTATACCATAGCAATGTTGCCAATGGCTACTTTGTCATTTCAACAATGCGGTCACAGTGAATTGTAAAATATAAGTGACCTTTTATATGGAAATAAACATGACGAAGAATACTAATAAGTTCATTGCAGACCATGTCCCTTTAATACAAAATTATTGTCCCTTTTACACTTACTTACAGGTATGACACCTCTCATTTTCTCTACCCTGGTGGTCCTGGCGACAAAGCACCTGGTAAAATGTACAACCGACGTGGAGGTTTCCTAAAAGGTGATGTCTATGCATTTGATAGGCAATTCTTTAAGATACCACCAGGTAAGAAAATGACAAAATTATAGAATGAATGGACTGACTATGAGAGTTCCCTCTAAATATTCTTAGGTGCACATGTTCATTAGGTCGACAAGGTCGTTGGGGGTACTTCTTAAGAATGAGAGGCACAGTTGTATTTTGAAGTAGTTTTCACCATTATAATAATTTTAATAGCCAAGTGAAGAAGACAGTGGGTCCTTGTATTACAGAACCAATGACAATTATTTATTTTGACCCCTGTGGTGTCTTTATTTCTGATTAAGCTGTCACTGACTAGTATAATGTAATTCACATTGTAATAAGTTGTACAAACCATACAGTATCATTGTGATAGTATGTAGACTGCGACTGCGTTACTAATTTGTTTATAAATAAGCCTTAACGAAGAGTGTGCCTCGGAAATGAAATCTTTTCAAGGTTTTCTGTTACTCTGTTCAAGAATACTCCACCATATTCTCAGTTAAAAGCAATAAAAGAATCTACGTTCGTCGTGCAATTTTTTTAAATAGAGGACAGGAGGACAAACTTTAGTTATTTTAGAATCCAATATGGCCGCCGACTACTGTGCTAACGCTATGTGAAAAGAACAGATTGATGATTTCCTTTAAAATGAGATAACTTGTTATGGAAACTTGATGATATACAAGTCAGTTAAGAGAATATGAATAATTACATAAATAAAAGTGAAAGGGGTCGAAAAATCGTTGTCTGCCAACTAATCTAGTCCAACCCCACCATGTGTAATAATAATGTGTAAAATTAGTTCTTGATTATTGAAGACTCCAAAATTACTTGTATCATTTCACAAGGACCATGAACATGATTTCATATAGCAAAGTTTGGCGAGAGTTATAGAAATTATTTTTTAGGGAAATTCTCCCTAAGCCACTTTCGACTTTAAAGGCAATATTACTAATCATTTAAAAGATACATATTTGTATTACTCTAAGGAGTGAGGATTAGGGTAGGGATATGAAGAGCTCCCTAACACAAAGTCTATTTGAAGCTTCACTTCTAAGAGTTTGAATTGAAAACTATTAATCGTCAAGTTATATATTTTGAGTTGGCAAACAAAAGACATTTGCAATAATTTCATTAAAGATAAGAATGCATAGATCCTGACAAACTGTATGAAAAGGCACAAAAAATAGTTCTTACCATGTACACACTTTTATGTCTTCCATGTAAGTTATTTACTCAGAACTTTAAAGTATGGCAATTAATGGGTTTTGTGTCAGGTAATGTCAGGGTCCCCCTGTCATTAGACTCACATCATGTTGATTTTTCTTCTTCCAGATGAGGCAAACTATCTCGATCCACAGATACGACTTCTTCTTGAAGTTGTCTATGAAGGCTTCGAAGATGCCGGTATACCTCCCTCTACAGTTCGGGGAAGTAACACTGGCGTATATGCTGGTATCACTGCTTGTGAATATGCCTGTAAAGGATCCTATCCAGTAGGGAACATTTCTCAGTACACAAACTCTGGTAGTAACTCTTGCATGGCTTCCAACAGAATTTCCTACGAGTTTGACCTGCATGGACCAAGTTTTTCCATAGACACTGCTTGTTCATCATCCCTGTATGCTGTACATCTTGCCTGTGAAGCAATCAGGAATGGAGACTGTAGTATGGCTGTAGCTGGTGGTGTCAATCTCCTTCTCTTACCCGACACAAGCATTGGTTTCTGCCAAGCAGGTATGCTGTCACCAGATGGAAGATGTAAGAGCTTTGATGCTTCTGCAAATGGTTACTCCAGGAGCGAAGGAGCTGGAGTGGTTATACTGAAACCACTACAGAAAGCTGTTGAAGATGGAGATCACATATATGCTGTGATCCGTGGGGGCGCACTGACAAACGATGGTCGTACACCAGGTATTGCGAATCCCAGTTATGATGCTCAAGTAAAGTTAACTGCAGCTGCCTACAGACATGCCATGGTGGATCCCCAAGATGTGCAGTATGTCGAAGCACATGGTACTGGTACTCAAGTTGGCGACACCACTGAAGCCAATGCATTAGCTGAAAGCATGGGGAAGATGCGTCCACTAGAAAAACGTCCGATGTATATAGGGTCTGTGAAGTCTAATTTTGGTCATACAGAAGGTGCTGCTGGCATAGCTGGTGTTATCAAAGTAGCTCTCTGCGTGAGGAACAAACATATCCCAAAAGTTGTCCACTTCAAAGAAGGCAATCCCAAAATAAATTTCAACAATGGGATAGCAGTTCCTGAATGCCTGATAAAATGGCCAAGTGCTCCTAAGATGTACGCTGGTTGCAGTTCATTCGGATTTGGTGGTGCCAATGCTCATCTTGTATTCGAAGGATACTGCAATGACACCAGCTATAATGACAAAAAGAAGATCCAGACAGAGATGGTTAACATCAGAGATGAGTTGATGCAATCACACTTCACTCAAATCCCCACGTTACTGACCATATCAGCTGCTACAAAGGAAACATTAGAACATAGACTCTCAGATTGGTTAATACATCTCGAAACCAAGATAAACAGTGATAGTGACTTCATCAACGCAGCTTATACCTCAGCATTAAAATCCCAACATCACGCTTATCGCGTTGGCATCGTTGCAAGGACGAAACAAGAGGCAATTCAGGAAATCAGAGATAGGTTAGAAAATATAGCATCACCAAACATGGCAGAAGGTATGGCACGTGAAGAATCTGATTCCCATGTAGTGTTTGTATTCTCTGGAATGGGAACCCAGTGGTGGGGAATGGCAAGACAGTTGATGATATCAATACCATCATTCTATGATACCATGAAGGTAAGGAACAATTTGGTATTTGTACGTAGATTTGCTGCGTGTTTTCGACAACATTGGAGGTTTACTGCAAAGTAAATTTTGACTTTAGATCTACATGGAATTTTTACATTCTAACATCGTAATCCAAGTGTATTTTGATAAATTATTAAAGTGTAAAGATATCAAAAAGAGGAGAAGATGAAGACGGCGATGACGACGAAAACAACAACAACAACAACAACAACAACAACAGTATCAACAACAACAACAACAACAACAGCAACAATAACAAAACCACAACCAACAAAACTAAGGAACAATCAAAAGAAAGTAAACTCAAAAGTTATGATAAGAAATAATAGTCTCGAAGAATAAATAAGTTGATCATCTCATAATGTTGGGATACAGACAATTGTTGTAATTTCCCTTTACAAATACATATTTATTACTGTTTATTAAAATAGTAAATAAATTGTTTATATCATCATTTTGCAGAAAATTGACAAGCTGCTAACAAAGTACGGAGCGAAATGGTCTTTATTGAGGTTATTGACTGAAGTAACCGACAGAGAAGTGATCAGTCAGACAGGTAAATATTCCACTGAATACATTAATATCATTCCATTACACATTTAGATGTAATTCGAAATAATTAAATATAAACACCCTATGATTATGAAGATGTAATTTTATTAATGTGTGGTTCCAATATCTAAAAAAAAACCTACTGCGTCGATTCTAATGAACCTTGCTGCACATCTTCCCTATGCTAATCACAAGAACTGATTAGATTTTGGTAAACATCTGATTAACATTGAATAGTGATTTGCATAATTGATGGTTTATTAATAATTATGCTATATCTTAAGAATGCATTCTTCAAATTCAATATACTTTGGTACACGCATTAACCAATACAAAGCGCACATGTCCTACAAAGTTTGTTGATGTAGCTTCTAGTTTTAATGAGTATTTTGCATAATTAATGATTTTCAGTAATTAAGCTATATCATAAGAATGCTCACTTCAAATGTTGCAATGTTTGGTATACACATCTCCAATAACAAAGCACACGTCTTATAAAGTCAGTTGGCATATTTATTAGTTTTAATGAGTAATTAGCAAAAATGATTTTCAGTAATTAAGCCATATATAAAGAATGCACTACCCAAATTCCGCAAATTTTGGTACCTACATTAGCCATTATAAGCACACATGTCCCATAAAGACAGTTAGCATAATATTCAGTTTCTATGAGTGATTTGCATAATCAATGATGTTTGGTAATTAGGCAGAATCTTAAGAATGCAAGCTTCAAATTTCATATTTTTGTATATTTTCTATGAATAAAACATAACAAAGCGCACATGTATGTAAAGTTTGTTTATGTAGCATTTAGTTTTAATGAGAAATTTGCATAAGTAATGATTTTCGGTAATTAAGCTCTATCTAAAGATTGCAATCTTCAAATATTATATACTTTGGTATCTTAATCAACCACAATGCATATAGTTGATGTAGTTTTTACGTAGTTTCTAATTGTGATGTGTAATTTGCATAAATAACTATTTTTGATAATTTGGCGATATCTGTAATTGAATGCAAGCTTTAAATTTCAATTAATTTAGTGAATGCATTGATGGTAAAGAAGTGCATGTGTCCTTTAATGGTTCATTTCTATAATTAATGATTTTGCGATAATTAGACGATATACAAGGTCAACTTGCATATGTTTCATATAATTAATTTTCCAGTTAAAGGTACATCATATATGATAGCAATAACCCAGATTTGAGCCTTCAAACAATGTATGTAGGAGCAAAAATCTATGGTTTTGTCTTTATGGGAGGCATTTAGTTTAAATCTGGTTTGACATATTGTTGCATGTGCATCTTTTTTTTAGAGGTTGCCCAGCCATGCATCTGTGCAGTGCAAATTGGATTGGTGGAACTATGGAGACAGTGTGGAATAAATCCTCACGCTATAGTTGGTCACAGTGTTGGTGAAGTTGCTGCCGCCTACACAGCCGGTTTAATGACATTAGAAGATGCAGTCAGAGTAATTTATAACAGAGGACGGCAGTTGATGCGTACCAGTGGGTCTGGTACAATGCTGGCAGTACTTCATCCTATAGATGAAGTGAAGAGTTTGCTAGAGAACAGTAGCTATTGTAATACTTTAGATGTTGCAGCAATCAATAGCCCAGATCAAATCGTGTTGTCTGGTGAAACAGGTGCAATTGAGGCATTCTCCACAGTCTTGAAAAATGATAAGGTGAGAAATATCATTTTGAAAGTGAATAATGCATTCCATAGCTACCAACAGGAAGCAGTCAGGGCTACCTTTCTAAAGAAAGTGAAGTTTCTCCGTGATCGTGCACATAACAAACACAACCAGCATGTACCCACCATTCCAATGATGTCAACAGTCACCAACGAATACATCACCAGAGAGGATGCCATGGACCCAAACTACTGGTACAAAAACATACGACAGCAAGTTAAATTTATGCCAGCAATTGAAAAGGTCATGCAGGAAGGCTACACCAACTTCATAGAGATTGGGCCACATCCAGCTCTCATGCCAGCAGTAACTGGTATATTTGCTGCTCACAAATCACGTCATTCCCAGAGATTCATCACTCATTCCCTGAAGAGACCACGTGACACAAACACACTGTCAGATGACCTCATGAATCTGTTTCAGTCCTTAGCCAAACTGTACGTTGAAGGCTGCCACATAGATTTACAAAGCTTGTTCACTCACACACAATGTGTAAAAAAGTCCATACCAATGTACCCATGGCAACGAGTGAAGTGTACCTCAGAAGTACAAGAGGGTATTGAAATATCTAAATTTCCGATGAAGAACCATGCTATGCTGGGAAAAAAGCAGAAGCTGTCCTCTCTGTCGAATTCTTCATCCCATGTATGGAAGTCAAAAATTTCTCTTGTGACCCTTCCATGGTTAAAAGATCACGTAGTACAGGGGAATGTAATCGTACCTGCTGCAGCATATGTTGAAACTGCATTGGCTGCTTATCGACAGCTAACCTTTCCTGGTGCAGAAATTCGACTGCAGAATCTTCAATTTGAACGGTTCCTATTTGCTCCATCGTCAGCACTTTCGTACACAACATTTGAAACCCAGGTTGATAAAGATGACGGTGATGTTGCAAAGCTGTATCTACGCAGTCACGACCCAAAATCAGACACATGGACTCAGCATTCATCTATGGAAATGAATCTATTTACAGCAAAGGAAGATGAACCCATGACGACACTGTCTTTAAACCAACTTAATGTTGACAACATCCAGCAGAGATGTCCTATCGTTTTGTATAAAGAAGAATTTTACAAGAGAGCTGAGGATTGTGGCTTTCTGCTTGGGAAGTCCTTCCACTGCAATTCTAAAGTCTGCTTCAATGTCAGTAAAAGTGAGGGCTTGTTCTTTGCAGACATGTCTGAAGAAGTAAGCAGAGAATCAAATAGATATACATTTCATCCAGCATATCTCGATTCGTTGTTCCAGGCCTTTGCAGTCCTGAAATCTGAAATTGATCAAGAAAAGGCAAAGGAAGAAAACATTCCTTATAATCCTGTATTTGGCGTCCCTCGTGTCATGAAAGAAATGAGTCTCAAAGGCAAAGTCCCTGAGAAGATAGTTAGTTTTATCAAGATGCATGATGGTGAAGGTGATGAATTCAAATTCTGTGACATCATTGCAGCAGATGCAACAACAGCCCAGGTTTTCCTCCAGATTAAGGGCTTCAAATTTGCAAAGGTATCCTCATCCACTGACCAACTGCTGCTGTGGAGCAACATATGGAAGAACGTCTCGAGCATTTCAACTGATACTATTCTCAAAGATGACAATGAAAATATGAGTAAAAGGAGATACCTCATTCTTGGTGATGATACTGGATTTTCACTGCAGTTGAAAAATCATCTTGGTCAAAATGGTAATAGTATACTTGTCATTGAAAGTGAAAGTCTCATTAGTGATTCCTGGCAGACAGAGGTCGAAGGTCACTGTGAAACATTTGGTCCAACTGATGTCGTCCTCACAACCTCATTGTGTGGCATTCAAGATGTTGGGGCACTCATGTCTTATGATACATTTGAGAAGACTCAGACTCTTGGTGGCATAATGTGTGTACAAGTGTACAATGTACTGTGTAATCTTGAAAGTGAACACCCGCCTTCACTGTGGTTAATAAGTCAAGGCGTTCAGGCAACACAAGGGGAAGAGGAAACAGTGCCTGCGATGACTGGAGTGCAAGCAGTTGGTGTTACTATAGTTCATGAAAACCCAGAATACCCTGTTGTCATGATAGATATACCAGTGCATCATGATGTCACAAAGTCAGCAAATATTGTCGCAAAACTTCTTCAAAATCCAATGGTAACTGAGAACCAAATTTCACTCAGGCCTTCAAAAGATAACAACCAGAGCTATGACATCTATTCTCCTCGGGTGATGGTACAAGCACAAAACAAGTTCAGTGGCAAAATAATTACACCAGTCTGGAAAATTGACAGCACAAACGAGAAGTCTTGGAGGGTAAGAAGAAATGAATTAGCACGAGTGGAGGTGATACGTCCAGGGAGGGTATGTGTTAAAGTAGAGAGTTTTCTACCAGTATTTGACAATGTAGATGACGAAGACAGCCATACTGTGCAACACTTTTTATTTGCTGGCAAAGTAACCCATTCTGATGAAATTTGGGACAATCTTGGCACAGGTAAAATGGTAATTGGTATTACAAAGAATACCATAACATCCAGCTTAGTGATCGATACAGATTCCCTGTGCAGTGTGCCTGACCAGGTCTCGCCAATAGTTGTCATATCTGCAATACAGCATCTCCTCATTCCATTTGTCAATATGAGTCGTCCAGATGGCGAATTTCGTCTGCTAATATACTCGCAAAGTGTGAATGATGACAAAACAACAGTTATTACAAGTATGGCAAAGTCTCTTGGTGTGCAAGTCCAAGTTGTTGTCCTAGGTTTCAATGGGGATGACGAATTATCCACAAGTGATTATTCATCTGGCAGTGAGAGATCAAGCCCAACGAATGAAATAGAAGACGAGTGGGACCTTATCATATTTTCTGATGGTGAGCACATTAAGCGAGACAGGATGCAGAAACTCTGTGCCAAGTTAAGACCAATTGGAAAGGTTCTCTTCTTGAGCAAGAAGAAGCTTGATGACAAAACCAAAGCTATTCTCCCTGCACTAGCTGGCGTTGTGGTAGCAAACTTTACTCAAATCATCATGAGCTTGGAGTCATCAACTTCTTTCAGAGGCCTGGCAAACCAGATGTTGCAGACACTAGCTACATCATCTGAAGACACTAGAAACATTTTGCAGAAAATGACAGAGAGTGTTTTGTTGTCAGAGGTATCTACAGAGAGAAGCATTTCGAAACCAGGAATGGTTGTGTTGGTGGATACTGAAAATGTGTCAATACCCCTCGAATTTGATGATGGAGACTTCAAATTAAACAAGAATGCATCCTACATCGTGACTGGAGGGACTAAAGGCTTTGGATGTGAGTTAGTTGAATGGTTGGTAACACATGGCGCTGGATACGTCATCGTTTTCTCAAGAAACCTAGTGCTTGAGGAAGAGACCGAGAAGAAATTCACAAAGTTGAGAAATGATGGTGCTGTAATTGAAGTTATGAAAACTGATGTATCAAACCACGACGCAGTCAAAGAAACACTGGAGAGCATCAAATCCAGCTCAGCAATACCACAGTTAGAGGGCGTGTTCCACTGTGCAGTTATTTATGCTGACACACTACTGAAGGATCTATCACCAGATGTATGGAATGATGTACAAGCTGTAAAGGGGTATGGTGCATTGCTGCTTCACCACCTCACAGTACATATGGCATTTCCGATAAAGCACTTTGTATTGGTATCTTCCATCATTGCACTTCTTGGAAATGCTGGTCAAGCAAATTACTGTGCAGCTAACACCTACCTTGCAAGTCTGGGCCAACTTCGTAGAAGCCAAGGGCTACCTGCAACTGTGATTTATGGTGGTGTTATCAACAGTACTGGGTTTGCTGTGAGACAAGGATTTGTAAGCCTCTGGGAAGAGAAAGGTGTGAAAAGTGTCACTCCAGCTCAAGTGCTCACAGTTTTAGGATCAATGTTGAAGTCGGGTAGCCATGCATTAGGTGTGACATCTTCTTTCAGTAAGGAGAAATACTTCAGAAAGAACAAACATCTAATTCTGGCCCATATGAAAAGTGGTAATAGTCATTTTTCTATATTCAAGAACCTTGTCACTGGGGCAGACAAGAGTCTACACTCTCAAGATGATACGTTTGCAAACAGGATACGCTCTGAAGAGCCAGGCCATGCTCTCGGTCTCATAGAAGAAGATCTAATGAAGTCTTTAATGAAAATCCTTGGAAGAAGTGATGATATTCCCAAAAATGTATCTCCATTCTCGCTGGGAATAAACTCACTGATGTCTTCAGAGCTAAGTTCGCTCATAGAAGAAAGCTTTGATGTTCTATTACCACCAGTAGACCTCCTGAATGACCAGGTGACAGTCATTGGCCTTGGTAAAACCATCTATAAAAAGATGATGAAAAAGAGTAGTGATGAGCCATTGCCAGACATTGCGACCTCCGAGAAGCAAAGCCCACCCCTTCTACTTGTCCAAGGACCCACACAATATGTAAAAGCACAACTGGTCTGTTTCCCACCTAATGGAGGAGGAAAATCTGTCTATCAAAGGTGGCATCCCGATTTGAACCAGAATGATGTGCAGACAATGGTATTGCAATTACCCGGATGGGAGGGTAGAGAAAAAGAGAAACCAATTCCAACCCTGAATGAAATAGTCTCTGTAGTTGGAGAAGAACTAAAACTTGTGTTACAACAAGGCAAGTTTGTCTTCTATGGTCATAGCATGGGTGGTTTGATAGCATTTGAAGTAGCCCATTACCTCTTGGAAAAATATGGTATGTGTCCTTCACATTTGTTCATTGGTGGCTGGTATGCACCATCTTTACCATATCCACATCCAACCGACTTCAACGTGCCTCTAACTGTCCTACACACATCTACCAACTTGTCTAAAACCCTGAAGGAACATGGTGCTGATTTCAGATTCATCGAAGATAGTGTCCTCCACAACAAAGCAGTGATGGCGAGACTTCTTCCATGCATAGAGATAGGATTGGAGGTCTGCAAGTCATACAAAAATCACCATACAACACGCCTATATTGTGGACTGACCGTATTCGTTGGGCGTAAAGATGAATTTGTCAAGCCTGACATGGTAGACAAATGGAAAGACGAAATTATTCCACAAGCCAAGTTCAAAAAGATCACCATCAATGGAAAACACATGTTCGTGGTTAGCTCGGCCCCATCATTGTTGAAGGAAATTGGCCACACAATACCCATGGCTGTGAATGGAATGAACCAAGATCAACTTCGTAAAGTAAAATCAAAGAAACACAAAAACAGTGACCAAAGTGATGGCCGCTTCGTACATGGTAATCCTAGCCAGTTTTACTGAAATCTCCTGGAGAAGTAATGGTGCTATCAACAATGGGGACCATGATCTTCAGGATATGATCATATTGAGTACAATAGGAAACATGGGTCCGCCAGAAAATAAGAGTACCACTTCGTCAGTCATTTAAGAATGACAACAGTTCAGGTGACATGCCTGTCACATTTTGCTTCCTGAATCAAAACTTTGAATCCCTCTCATCATAAATGTATCACTGACAAGTTTAGCTAAGTGTACGACAAATGTATCTCATTGTGTGTAAAATGCACATATTTTTTTGATATATTCCAGTAATCCTGTTTGACAACTCCTTCATGAGTTGAATTTATGTATGTATGTATGTATGTATGTATGTATGTATGTATGTATGTATGTATGTATGTATGTATATACACACACTAATCAGTTTCATTTAAACATATACAATAAACAGTAAAGTGTTTCTGGCCAAGAGGTTTCGCTCAGGCTTTGCTGAGCTACCTCAGTAAGCCCAATACATCATACTAATTATCGCTTGTGTCCAGTCGTGATGACAATGGTAATCAGAACAGTTGCTATTGTTTACGATTTATTCCAGTTTCTCCGTATGTGTTGAGTTATATATGTAGACTTAATTCGGGGAATACGTATGTTATGAGTCGTTACTCGGAGTTTCACGCTTCTTCTCCGATCATCAGTCGCCTGATGATCGCCTGATGATCGCAATCAGTCGCCTGATGATTGCATAGTGTGAAACTCCTCTGCTGATTGCAGAAGAAGTGTGAAACTCCGAGTAACGGCTCACCCCACCCGTATTCCCCGAATTAAGTCTATAATGCTCTGCTACTAATATTACATTGAGCACCGTTCTCTCCAGCGAGACACTTATATGTACACATATCGTATCCAGGAAAACGACACAACCAGGTGTATCCTCATACATAAGATCAAAGCAAATTGTTCTTCTTTTTGAATGATCATCACAGTATATTGTGAAATCATGTATATAACCAAGTGTATATTTGTGTGATAAATTTAATTCCTTATATGTATATATCAAGAGGTGGCTGCTAATATATGTTAATATTCTGGTTTTGTGTGAAAAGTAGTTATTAGATTATTTAAAGGTTAGTCGATAAAAAGAACAATAATTGATAACTGGATGGATTCTTCAATTAATTTCTATTTCATTTACGTACAAATATAGATACAAATATATTCGTTTTCATAAAATGATTGCATGGATTGGGCAACGAAGACATTACGTCATGAATAGATTCCCTACTTGGTAAACAGTCTATCTTTTTGTGATTTTCGGACATACATGAATCTTTGTCACCAACAATGTAGTATAAGGAATACTTGAAAGAAGAAATCACCAATTCTCGCTACCTAGAATAGCTTTTCACCTCATGCTAGAGGGTCAAATAGACCATGACGGCGGACTTACTTTTCGTGCGCCTATATGTGTAGCGCATAGAGCGGAAATTATGGCGTCGACCAAGAAATCGACTCGCCGCTATTTTTATGACACACACATATATGTGGAAAAATTCTACTGCAGGTACCGGGAATTGTGTTTCATTTAATCTGTTCTGCTTTTATGTGAAGACCAATGAGTTGAAACTATAATTGCCCAAACAATATATTTCGGCACCGAAACTCTACCATAAAATTCCCTTTCTTGCTTTGGTCGTTTCTGAAGAACGTAATATACGAAATATTACCACTGCTATGCTTTATTTTAAATCCAAAAAAGGAGAGAAGTCGTATTGAAAGTTACACATTCCTAAGCTAAACAACCCAACATTACATTTTCAGTAACTTGTGCATTTATCATTTTCTACTTTTTATTTTGAAAATAGCAGCCAATAGTTGTATGTGACATCACAAATACGTATTTTATCTTACTGTAATTGTCTCAAGGTATTATTTTGAGGCCCACATCGAAGTAGATTCAATCTAGGTGTGAAATGTGTTTTTTGGGGGCAGAGGTATAGAAAACTTGCAATAAATTCCATTTTGAGGATAACATCTCTGATGTATGTTTTGATGTGTGCATGGTGGCACGTTAGTTCATTTCATTTAGACAAAAATGTTGCAAAAATCTGTAGCCATCCAATCCTGCTATTTTAAAGTGTAGACTGTGCAAGTTATTACTGGTTTTTGTGTGGTTATCAAAGAGGGCCAGTGAATTCGAACATTAACATGAAACGGTCTGCAAAAATTCTCATGCGTGTAACTTTTATTTATTTATTAATCTTTCATATACATACAGTGATACACCATTCCAATGCTTCAACACTTCTCCCAATGGAACCTGTTGCAATATTACGTACACAGAAAAATAAACAAAAAAGGGACAAACTAGGACAAAAAGACTGACATCTATTCACAATGTCATTCTCATATAGATAGCTGTACAGTTGATCATGGACAGCTCTTTCCAATATCTTAGAAACTACACGGAGGATAGATATTGGTCGGTAATTACCAACGTCAGTTCTGTCCCCTTCTTTAAATAATGGCACAACCCTAGCTCGTTTCCATTCTACAGGAAACTGTCCTGTCTGTAAAGACATATTAAAAATATATGTCAATGATGATATACGGAGCCGCATGATGATATATACCGGGAACTGTGTATTCGATTATAATGAAAATATAAAGAATGCATCGACGGTAGTTATTTTTAAATTTAGAATCTGCTGCAAAAATTATTAAAACCGATAAAAAAGAAAGATGGAAATTGTGGATTTGGTATATTCTCTACTCAGGAGATTCCGATCGAGATTGTTGGTACATGATTTTCGGCTTTAGGGAGCCTTCAGTAATTACAAAGGGCCGGGGAGGTAGGTTGCGTTTTACAAATCGGTTCTCGGGAGAGCCATATTTTAGAAAATGGGATGGGGAGTGTGTCACATTTTACTTTGACTTATTGTGTTGTCCATTTTTGCATTATTTCGTGGTTTCAGCATCCCAACGACGCCACCAGTTCTACATCCCATTGCTGCCACATTGGTTAGTGTTAGTGGTAGGGTTGGGGTTAGGGTTAGGTACCGTACTAGCAGACCATATCAATCAAATCGCTGCTGACAACCATTCACGGTGAGTGAACTGTCAGTTGTGGTTTGAGGAGAGGAGTGGGTAAAAGGGAACAAGTAAGATATTAGGGATGAACAGTGTTGTAGAAATGTCAGGGGTGTGCTCATCTTGTATTTGGAAATTATGGCCTTCAGCTCAGCCAATAAACACAAGTATATATTGCAATGGCTTCCCACAAATTCACTCTGGTGGTGGTAGAGTAAAATACTCACGAGATACATGTCCATTTCCATTTCTTACAGCATTTTAACCCATGTTAAACATATTTTAACAGGGGGGGGGGGGGTTCTTGCTTTTGAGAAAGGGAATTGAGGGAGAGTCATTTTACACATCAGCCCGGGCCTGAATTCCGCCGCCCTCCCCCTTGTAATTACTGAAGGCTTCCTTTCTTTCTAACCCCATGACAATGCAATACGCCAAGGCCGGCAATTTGTCGCCCAAAGCTTGATAACGAAGAGAAAAATGCACATGGTGAAGAAATAAAATCCGATTAGTTGGATCCTAGGGTTCAACTGAGGTCACAACGTGATATAATAACTGTAGTCATTGTCACATGACGAACCAGCACTTGGTGAACTTTAAACTTACCAAGAGTTCGATGACCTTTGCGCTGTACAACAGTCGCTCATAAATAGGGAAATACTATGTAGCTTTATAAAGACGAGCTAGCAGTACGACGTCCCTCTGTCAGAAAAGGTGGACAGTTAAATTAACAACATGACGACGTTTCTCACTTCCGTATTCCAGGCCTTCCCGGTAAAATTGAGCAGTGTGTTTAGCTATCAATTCATATTCCTAGCCCTACTGATCACATTACTTCTACGACTATTATACTTGATATACCAACTGTTTCAATTGCGGTGGCAAGGAGAGAGAGACTTTGCAGCCATACCAAGTCCTGATAGACATTGGTTGTATGGTCATCTTCATATGGTGAGTAGACTGTCAATGCATGTGTCACTTGGTCTCGTATATCTAATTTGGAGATTTGTTTTCACACCATTGAACATGTCCTCTTCTATCCGTTCCAAATCAAGTATGCATTGACATTTAAATTAGAAACCAATGTAAATTAATGGCATAATATGTGACATGTTTAACCATAGACCCTCCACCAACATTGGTTTAACACAGTGCATACATTTATATTTATCGTGCTTGTAGACGTCGTATCAAATTCGGGACCCAAGGTCGGAACTTGATTCTGACATTGTCACAATTCATACGGAGACAATGTCGTGGTATTCGAGTCGAGTCCCCGGCGTATTTGGTTTGCAAGCAGGACTAGATACAACCGGGATACATTACATGTAAAGGTTTACGCCATATATAAAATGATGACATATTATTGACATGACTTCTTATGGACATATGTACACTCTCATACACATATTACATTCATACAAGCGGTGGTCGGTGTCACATTTAAAAAATGGGGGGGGGGATGCCAGAGACGTAACGCATAAAGTTCTAAAAGGTATGTGCAGCTCACTTGAAAAATGCACGTACGATTAATTTCGATCAAAGACCACTACTGACCATACTTATTTCAGCCCTCTGGTGGCACATTGAACACGATGAATGTGATTATGATGTCCCTAACTTTTAGAAATTCTTTGTCCGATACACATGTAGTGTGATCCAACATACACGTGGGAAATTTTACATTGAACTTCAATGGCTGATCAACTATCGGGAATCTAAGAGACACAAACTAAGCTATATTGTTACAACATGTTTCTTTACACCTAAAATGATGCTGGCTTGGTGCTTCACTCATGGGACATTACATTTTTGACACAGAGCTTGACATACTTCAACTCTAGACTAACAATGATGACAGCTACATAACCAATGCATTGCTCTCATCCACTTGTCATGTAATAACAATATATTTAGTTTGTGTCTATCTCAATTTGCTAATATTAAATCAGTTTCCATGGTAATATGCAATGTACTAATGGGTACTACCTCAGACCACTAATTTAGTTGTCTGAGGTTCTACTATGGATTCAAAATGATATGACGTCACAAGTCGAGCATGGATGAGTTACAGTACACGTGTCTCAAACAGCAAGCCCCTGTAACTGTAATGTAACTGAAGGTTAAGAAGACCAAAGAAGTCATCTCGTTTTATAATTTATATACCCAGCCTGTCAAATTTGCATATATGACGCGAAAATCAAAATCAAATGAACTGCCCGGAAGTCACCATTTTCGCGGCGTAAATACAAATTTACATTTTGATTACTATATTTGAATTTTAGCTTAATTCTTCTTATTCATCTAGTTAGAAGTGTTCTGGTAGCACTCGTCGTAGGCGTACTATACAGCCTTCTTTCTTACCGGGGAATAACATGGATTCGTATCATGTTTGAACAATTCTATAATATAACTAACTCTTTTCTGTTTTCTTTAAATCATACAATATTCAGTTTAAGAACAATGAAGAAAGCATTTCTCGAGTAGTCAAACGATCAGCTGAATTAAGTCCTGCGAGTTTATTGTGGCTTGGGCCCTTCCTGTCACGTGTCGTTGTCAATCATCCATCAACCGTAAAAGCAGTATTAACAACAACAGGTAATGACAACATTGTCTTTGGAGCAGTATCTCACAATGTCTGTCTGTCTGTCTGTCTGTCTGTCTGTCTGTCTGTCTGTCTGTCTGTCTGTATATATATGTATGTATTTAATATGTATGTAATATGTATGTATGTATGTATGTATGTATGTATGTATGTATGTATGTATGTATGCAATATGTATGTAATATGTATGTATGTATGTATGTATGTATGTATGTATGTATGTATGTATGTATGTATGTATGTATGTATGTGTGTGTGTGTATGTATGTATGTATGTATGTGTGTGTGTGTATGTATGTATGTATGTATGTATGTATGTATGTAGGCAGATCGGTAGGTAGGTAGGTATTATGTAGGTATGTATGTTGGTAATTATGTAGGTGCTTTGGCTAAGAATGTACTGTCAAAATTCATAATATAGCTTTGTAAGAATTGTAGCCACTAAACTTATAGATATGTCTCAGTAATTTGTTTTAATTAAATTAAAATGGCTAGAGTAAGGTATATCCTAGAAGATGAGCTAGTCAAAGTCCTTGTAAGTAGAGTTCCTGGAAATGAATGAAAATCTTTATTCTGTAAACTCAATATCTTTTTATTACCTTTTTTTTCTGTAGAACCAAAAGACGAGTTCTTCTACGGGATGATCAAACCCTGGCTTGGTGATGGCTTACTAATTAGTTCTGGACAGAAATGGTTTCGCAATAGACGTCTCCTAACGCCTGGTTTTCACTTTGATATACTACGACCATATGTTAATGTATACAATGAGTGTATTCAAACTATGTTGGTAAGGGGAAATAATGGATTTTCTACTCACTACTCGAACTTTTGTTATTTGCATGGTAACTGCTTTTTAAAATTATAAATGTACACGAAACCTTAAAATTGTACAATGTGGTCTCTTACGTGTCTGATAAGTCTGACGTCATGACCAGACAATATTCTCTAACTCACCTCCATATTTTTCACCAGCACCAGCCCCACCAATATCAACATCAACATCAACATCAACAACAACAACAACAACAACAACAACAACAACAACAACAACACCACCACCACCACCAGCACCACAACGGGTAGACTTCAACAACTACCATCACCACCACCACCACTATCATCACATTATCATCATGACCACCACCGTCACCAAAGCCATAAACCGTTTTTCTTCTATTAAATACTCTTACTATCTTTGACGCTATTAACCTGGACTGTCATACAAGTGTAAACATCCTGATACACAGTTTGTCATCCATTTCATTTTAGAGTAAATGGGATACACTGTGTCAGAAGAATGGAGAAAGTAGTTGTGAGGTAGAAATGTTTGAACACGTTAGTTTGATGACATTGGACAGTCTCTTGAAGTGTATCTTTAGTCAAGAAAGCAACTGTCAAGTTGACAAGTAAGTATTATAATATAACAGATACCTGAGTGTATAAAGTGTGGTATTTGCACGTGTGTATGCAGTGTTCTCTGCGGATGTACGTTCACGAACATAACGACTAAAATGTAGACTACACCGCAATCACGAGAGCCAATACCTCGGGGGTATTATTCCACACTGCAGCTGCACTGGTACCAACAGATTCTGTATAAGTTATACATGGCCATGCATTCGAGTGATTTCGTGTACGAATGGACGCGCTCATTTGCATATACATATACTAATTTCAGTGCAAATGCTACTAGTATGCACTCGCACCCATGGAATTGCAAATGTACTGGCACACACGTAATTCTATAATATATTGACAAATTTGATCTAAAGTAATATGAACAAAACTACAATGTATCTCAATAAAAGTATATAGTACCATTCTTTTAATACTACTAACAAAATTGCAGTACACTACCAGTATAACTCGTACTAGTCTTTACCGCAAATCATTGTGGAATGCGTGTCGTTTTCATCATTTGGTGATCAGTTAGAAAGTAAGCTAGTGTCATAATGACAGTTCTGTATTAGCTATAGACTGTCGACAGTCGTTCGTGTCTGCTTTGCTAGGTTTTGTCTAAAACTAAAGCCGTCGCCTCGCTCCCTATCAGTACGCATTAGTATTCAGTGCTACGGAGCGAGGCGACGACTTTGTTTTAGATGAAACGTAGCAAATAATGCACGAACGACTGTCGACAGTTTGTATTAGCTACTGAATTTTATAGGAGTGAGAACATATCTATAGTTAGCTTACCGATAGATAAGAACCAGTCTGCAACCAGTTTGATAAAAACACTCAGACCTGCTGTAAACTTCCTATAGTGAGAACAAACAGACACTAACGATCTCTAAAATTGTCTTTACTAAAACAGGAACCAGAATCCATACATCCGGGGAGTTTATGCATTGTCATACTTGATCATAGAGAGAGCTAGATTTGTACCCTACCACAATGACGTCATTTTTCACATGTCACGAATGGGATATAGATTTCGTAAAGCTGTGAAATCTGTTCACGACTACTCTAAACGTGTGATACAAGAAAGAAAAGTTACACTGAGAAAAGAAGAAGTAAACAAGACAAAAAGTTTCCGAAAATACATTGACTTTTTGGATATTCTACTGAGTGCAAAGGTAGAACACAATTAACATTTTGAATTATATGTCGTTTATTTTTCAAGCATTTATGTCGATATCTTTAAGCAAGTGATGATGGTAAATGATGATGATCGTGATGATAGGGGTGGTAGTGGTGGTGGTGATGATGAAATTGATGTACTATGTGGTTGTTGTTGTTGTTGTTGTTGTTGATGATGATGATGATGATTGTGATGACGGAATTTGGAACATATGATTGTTTTAATCACGATGTTATATTGTTTTCAATGAAGAATACGCAATAGTTTAGATATATTGCATCATCTAGACATATTCGATCCTGATTTCTGCATCGATGATGTCTATGTCCATGAACAAGATGATAAACTCTAGATGGTGGTAATGTGGAGGAGGAAGAGAAGGAGCTGGCGAGTAAAATGTCAATAAATGTCTCCATTTTTTGGAAAGTCCATTTAGTACGTTTAACATGTCCCATTCTCTTTCTTAGCCATTACTGCAACTCGTTTTAAGGCTTCACAATCTATTGTTTACAGGATGAAGGGGGTCAAGGGTTATCAGACCAAGAAATTCAGGATGAAGTAGATACATTTATGTTTGAAGGTCATGACACTACAGCCAGTGGTATATCCTGGATTCTGTACAACCTAGCCATGAATCCAGAACATCAAGAGAAATGCCGACAAGAAGCTGATCGAATACTAACTGGTAAAGATAATAAACAGATTGAGTGGTAAGTTCGTATTAAGTTAATACTGAGAGCAGATACTTTGGATTCGCTCAAGTGATTTTCATTTGCTATTGAGAAATGTATTTTATCCTTTCAAATATGACCTCATTTATGATGATTTAGAGTGAGAAGGTTAGAATACAAGTATATATAGCATATCATCCAGCAAATGAAGTAAAATATTGCAGACAACTCCAGTCTGTAGCTGAAGTGAAACGCGTATAAAACTTTCACTCTCTTCTAGTAGCATTTTGCATCATTTTGATTGGTCAATGGCCTTGAGATACTAAAACATCAAACTCATCAGCAAAGTGGTAGCCACTGTTACTGGAATGTTTTTAATATTGCTCGGCCATCTTTTCCACTTTGACCTTGATAGATGGCGCTATTGGCGATGACGTCACAGGTTGACCTATAATTGAGAGTTCTCAAATTATACTCTATATAAATCTCATGTGTGTTCTCTTCTATGTGTCCCTCGTTTCTAGAAGGATCCTCTCAATTGAGATAAAAACATGGCATATTACAGATAACATTATTTACCTTCTTTTCCTTAAAAGGGATGATCTTGGATCACTGTCATATACAACACTGTGTATTAAGGAAAGTCTGAGAATTCGCCCTCCAGTTCCAATTGTAGCTCGCCGTTTAATGTCACCTTTGACTTTACCAGAGGCTGGAGTCATACCACCAGGTAAATAATTGGAAGGTTGGTTGGAGAGGAGGGGGAGTGGTAGAGTTATTTACAAGATATCTATTCTCACTGCATTATCCATGCAGATGTATTTAGGGAAATGTCTATGATGGAATTGATAATCTGCATGCATTGGTTGCGTATTAAGTTGTAGAATGTGTTATAAATGAGATTTTTGTCTCTCTTTTCTTTTTACCCTACTTGCTGTTTTATTGTTGATATATTTATACTGTTGTTTTTGTCATTGTTGGAATTGCACGATAAATAGAGGTAATGGAAGACATTTAGTTAGGAAGTGTCGTTATTTTTTGAGGAGCTCAGGATAGGAACAACACTAATATTGGCAGGGTTTGGTGGTAGTTGTAAAGGTGTCTCTACTCGTAGTAGTAGTAGTAGTAGTAGTAGTAGTAGTAATAGTAGTAGTAGTAGTAGTAGTAGTAGTAGTAGACGTTCTGATTGTAATAATATAATTATAACACATGCTGTGTAATAATCTATCCAATGCAATGTTTAATTTACTACAGGGACTACAGTCATCGTATCAATTATGTCTCTGCACCATAATGCACATGTATGGCCTGAACCAGAGACATTTGACCCGCTGAGATTCCTTCCAGAAAACACAAAAGACAGATCACCATATGCATATGTACCCTTCTCAGCTGGACCAAGGTACTGTAGCTATTTATATATTTTATTTGGTAGAGAATTGAAAAGGAAAGGAGAGGAAAACACTAGACACACTCACAATTATCCTCCAATACAGACCCATATTAAAGACTCCCACACCAATTTCTTTCTGTATTCGTCATCACTTCAATTGATTTTACTCACTTTTCTTTTTTCCATGGACACAATCTCTTGGTAGATGGGTGATGAATTCACAAATTAAACTGGCCATATGGATGAGAATTTGGTATTTATTTTGGATTTTTATTTGATAAAACAGCTTCACTATGTGTTTATACTTGAAAAAATAATGCGAAAGAGCATATACCAAGTCCATGTTCATAACTCACTACATTGCAAAAAGATGGAAAAAGTGTAAAAAGTTTGTTATTGTACATACAATAACAAACATTTTATACATTGTTTAATGTTTTGCAGTTTATTGAGTTATGGACATAGACTTAGTATATGTTATTTCGCATTATTTTATCAAGTATAAACACATTATAGTGAATTTGTTTTATCAAATAAAAATCCAAAATAAATACCAAATTCTCATCCATATGGCCACTTGGATGAGAAAATGAATTCGTATATGAATGTATAGATTAATGAATAAATTATGTAATTTTTAGTATGATGATTATAAGATGATGTTGGTTATGGTAAGGTAGCCATCTTGTTGACAGAATGTCACACACTGATGATGAGTATACATAGACTTGAACACACACTGGCCATTTACTCAGGAAAAATAAGGAATTACCTGTGATTTAGAAAAAAAAATGGTGCATTGATCGTGATTAATTCAACATGTTAGACAACATTTATTTATTAACTGTTACACCGGATTGATAATTGATTCCTGTTTATTTAATTTCAGAAACTGCATCGGTCAAAACTTTGCCATGAATGAAATGAAAGTTGCCATAGCAATGGTCCTCCACAGGTTTGAATTATTCCCTGTGATGGATAAGCTACCGGAAAGAACTAACAATTTGGTATTGAGATCGATTAACGGAATACATCTGCGTATAACGCCGAGATATAAATAAGGAGAAAAGCCTCGTATTCGTCACAGATCAAAATCCTGAACTACACGTGAACTATATGGGGAATGAATAAAGTCAGAACCTTCCATCATGCACTCATATTCGCGCAGTAAATTTTAGTGGGTAGCAAATTTGAATTCTGATAGGCAAAGTATATCAACAATTACAAAAAGAGTTACAAAAATATGCTACTTAAACAAACTATTATGCATGAAATCTTATAGTTGTCAATTTGAATATAATGATAGTATACCATATTGTAATTTAGCCATAGTTTTACTTATTTTTGATTTTTTTTTCATGTACTGAGATGGGATTTCTCTAAACTGGACTTCAATTTTCTACACTATATATGATTGAAATTCTACATATTAATATAGCATAGTGTGATAAATCTTTGTGTGATTCATAAAGCGATTCACCTTTACGGTAGTAAACCTGTTTACAAGAATTATTATATAGTAAACAACAAATGGTTTAATTAATATAAGCCATCTATTATATTTAGAAAATTTGTTAATTATAATCTTAAGTTTGTAGTACAAATCAATATCAGTCCAACTACACTGATATGGTAGGTTAGACAATTTTTTTGACACAGATGGACTTGAGTATGACATAACTTGAGTTCGAATAAAAGGACAAGTCCAAGTTAAGTATGGTTAAAAACTGCATTATTTGAATCCTAATTATGTCAATATGTACAAGGATATTTAACTCGTGCAATCAATATTTGGCAAAGTAGTTTTTCATTCTATCAAGACCTTCATTGAAGGTTAATGCAATAAATATTAAATAGTATGCAAATCAGTATAATTAATATGCACACATATTTCTGAAACACTAACCATTCCTAGACATAATGCATTTTGTAGAGGTAGATTTCGATAAAATAGTGACATTGAAAATATGATTTGATAATGCTATTTATGCAAAATTAGGCACAGATGTCATCAAAAAAGTGAGTCTTATATTTATTAATCCATATGAAATATATGTACCATAAATTCCTTTGATTTAGTCAATTCCTACTCGTGAAAATCGGAAAAATAATGAGAAATGTATGAGATCAAAAGATGAAAGCTATTACAGTACTGAAGAAATAGATATTGCTTTTTCTAAGACAACCCTCTAACTATACCATCACTTACAGGGTCAATTTACCAAACATGGAATATAAACTATGCAGCCTCCTGTACAACTATGAACAAAACTATGGAATATGAAAATGGAAATATGAAATGTACATATAATTTGGAGAATAAAGGTTTAACGTTCAAAACTCTGACGGGTACAAAAAAATCCAATCAAATGATACCCCAACATGTAGAATATGACTGGCAACGCTAGCATACAGCACGAACACGGTGGCATTTCGTAGAGTGGTCCAGTTTGAATCAAACAGCTTTAGTCAGTTGAACAAACTATTTTTTGGAATCTTAAAGACCAAAATTTTGTAAATTCTGCATAAAAAGTCATCATGATGGTTATAAATCATATTGAATGCTATCAGAGTTAACATGATCAAGTGATGGTCACAGCTCTGTCTCAAGGTGTTTATGCCAAAATTGCCGAATAATGCCTTTCCAAGACGACTTGCAGTGTGATATACTAGTAATGTCTTTGAATGTTGAGTGTTCAACTGCGCTTATATTCGATCATTTCTGCTAGATTCTATGCCAACATCTTCATTTGATCCCCAGCAGATTTGGCGCCTAGGCTGAGTAACATTTGACACTGAGTTAGGTGGTTCTATTGTTGCTGATGTAGGTCGATGAAATTGTAAACTGGATTCAGACTTAATCAACTCTGGTCTAGAATTTCGTACACCAGGTATTCCGTTTACATTTGGATTGGGTGTTTGTTCAACACGGCGCCCATTTTTCCAATATTGGGTACAGACTTCATTCAACCACGTATTCATGTTCGGAGTTGTGATTGGTTGTTTTCTCCCTCTATCGTCAGCTGTGATTGGATGTAGGGATGGATTGTCAACATATCCATTCACCATACCAGGATTGTCTAGGCCTATGACTGAACTCGATCTGTCAGAGTGTAGACTTGTTACTGATATGATGGAGATAGCACTCATTGGTCGATTGTGAGATTGACGAGCAACCACTGGAATGGTGGTATTACTTGCTTTATTAGGCGCTATCACTGCATTGCAGGGACCTAGTATAGTCAAAATTACTGGTAAAAACAACAGGCCATGAACAGCGCCGAAGAAGATTACGAGAAACATGGTTTTGAAAAATGTCCGAAATGTGTACGATCCAGAAGCAGATAATATAACGAGGCCTAGGATTGTTGACAAAGCTCCCTCTAATATCGGCCAACCGAGTGAATACAAGGCGTCGATGGCTCGTTGATTGCGTGATTTATATGGTGCGATGACGAAAGCGTAGGTGATGTGTGCCGAGTAATCTACACTGAATCCAATACAAATAATGATGTTTATCATAGAAACCGAGTCTAATCGGACATCCCATAATGTCATAAAACCGACAACACCTGTCGAAATTGTTACTATAGCAAATGTGATATACAACGAGCAGACTGGATGGGGAATGAGTATCAGTGACATGACAAACATAGCAGCTGCAGCGATACCAATATTTTGTAATGTAGTTGGTAAGATGGCCAGATATTGTTCATAGAATATAAACGCGGGGTGGAAGGCAAACATCGTAAAGTTAGAATTTTCAACAATACGTCGGGTCTCCACCATCATTTGTCGTTCTCTATTTGTGGTGTCGGTGTCCTTAGAAAAGACGTAAAACCGTGAAGATTCGATGCTTGTATTATCGTCGTTGAATTTGATATCAATTCTGTAAGGGTCAGCCAAGGGAAGGAAAGCGTCTCTAAGGTTGGAGATGAAAGACTGTTCATCTGCGTACGTCAAATCATTGTCTTCCATGAAGTTAAGAAAAGTTCTCAGCCATGACTGAGTCAGGTCAGTGTTGTCATGGAAATGGTCACTTTCTTCCAACTGCACGATGACATTTTCTATTTGTTTTTGAACCCAAGAATCTGAATAATCAAGCTTTTCATCAATAACTATGGCAACAACAGGTCCATTATCTTTAAAGTATTTATCTTCTAAATTATAAAAATTAGCAGCATACGAATCGTCACCGACAAGGTTTTCTAACTGGATTCCCTCCTCAAGTTGTAAACATCCCCAAACAGCGATGCCTAGGTAACCAGCGAATAACAGAATCGTAAAAATCTTAATCGGAATGTTCTTCGCCATGCTGCTATCATAATAAACATATCGTCCACACCTATACCTAAAGATAAAAAAGGAAATACATTTATTGCATTTTGAAGAAAACGGGATGCAGTGCTTTGAAAAGGAAAGAATATTAACCTAAACTTTCCCATGTTTAAGTTATACCCTTGCATTTATTTATTTATTTATTTATTTATTTATTTATTTATTTATTTATTTATTTATTTATTTTAATGTACCGTTAGAACATAAACGGTAAAGCGATATTGAAGTGCATTGGAAGATAAGGCTACATATCATGCAACAAATGTACCCTGAGGACGAAATTAATGTAAACAAAGAATGACATCCTACTCGTAACTGCCAATATACTAGTCTAGTTGCTAGACCTATGGTGAATTGAAGGTCGCATAGATCTCCGGGCATTTCCTGATGTGTAATGTATTGATTGAAAGCATTGAAATTCATTGAGAAATGACCATTGGTGGCGCTATTTACTGATCTTTAGTGAACTTCCTCTGTAATTACCAGACACATAGAGTGAAAGATCATCCGTTGTAGGCGCTCTTCTCTGAAGGGGTGGGAGAATGATAAGGACGATATATTTTACACATTGCCGTAAATCATGCGCTTGTAATGAGTGAAGTGTCTCTGAAATCACGTGGTTTGGATCGTTATAAGTTTGACATAATGATAGCAAACAAAATCTTCCGACAGGTATTGTTTCTTTCCTGATCTTATAAATCTATGAATCTATCAAGACACCATCTCGACAAGTTGGCATACCCAGGTCTCTTTACGTACCCGCTTCATGATGTATTGTTTCTCTTAGTTTGTTTCTTTGGCCGTGGCCAAAGTGAAATTGCGTGATAGTATACCTGGATCTAGGTACCAGGATATGGCACTTGTAGACTAGTCATGACTCGGCGTGACGTGCAATGAAGAAGGAAACAACAGTTTTCGAGTACTAGTTGCTCTGTACCATGTTTCCCCATTCAATTTTAGAATAAGTGAAGTAGGCAGACTTTTTTCTAAGTTTATTTTTTTCTTCGTATGTGAGTATCTCGTTTAGGTAGTTATGTTTTTTTTCCTGTTGTTTTCCATGGTCTCTGTATGTGTTATTGGTTTCTTCTCATCAGATGTACAGCCATACAGATTGGAAGAATAGTTTTATATTGTCTTTTTCATTTGATGTCAGTTTCCGCATCCACTATATTTCTTGCAAGACTTCACAATTTTCTCGATTTTCTTATTTTTTTCTTGAATATGTATAGAAAACGTCTAGTGTCTGGGTGAAAAACTATGTGCGGTCGGGTAACCGGAACAATACAACTTTTTTTTTATTTGGCTTATTGACAACTACTATTGTGTCTTCTTGTACACCTTCTTCTCTACTCGAGATTCCGATAGAGATTGCTGGTACATGATTTTCGGCGTTGGGGAGCTTCCGGTAATTACAAAGGGGAGGGACGGGGATTAGGGGGTAGGTTGCGTTTTATAAATTGGTTCTCGGGAGGGCCATATTTGAGAAAATGGGATGGGGAGTGTGTCACATTTTACTTTGACTTATTTTGTTGTCCAGTTTTGCATTATTTCGTGGTTTCAGCATCCCACCTATGCCACTAGTTCTACATCCCATTGCTGCCACATTGGTTAATATTAGTGTTAGTGTTAGAATTGGGGTTATGGTTATGGTTAGGGACCGTACTAGCAGACCATATCAATCAAATCGCTGCTGACAACCATGCGGTGAATGAACTGTCAGTTGTGATTTGAGGAGAGGGGTGGGTAAAAGGGAACAGTAATATATTAGGGATGAACAATGTTGTAGAAATGTGTTAACTTCTGTCCCGACCATGTCAGGGGTGTACTCATCTATACTTTGGGAATTCTGGCCTTCAGCTCAGCCAAACACAAGTATATATTGCAGTGCCTTCCCACAAATTTACTCTGGTGGTGGGAGAGTGAAATACGCATGTCCATTTCCATTTCTTACAGCATTTTAACCCATGACTTAAAAATATTTTAACAGGGAGGGGGGGTTCTTGCTTTTGAGAAAGGGAATTGAGGGAGAGTCATTTTACACAACAGCCCAGACCTGAATTCTCCCGCTCCTTGTAATTACTGAAGGCTTCCTTTCTTTCTAACGCCAATGTATTTTTATCACAATGCAATATGCCATGGCCGGCAATTTGTCGGCCAAAGCTTGATAAAGAAGAGAAAATGCACATGGTGAAGAAATAAAATCCGATTAGTTGGAACCTAGGGTTCAACTGAGGTCACAACGTGATATAATAACTGTAGTCATTGTCACATGACAAACCAACACTTGGTGAACTTTAAACTAACTAAAAGTTTGGTGACATTTATGCTGTACAACAGTCGCTCATAAATAGGGAAATACTATGTAGCTTTATAAAGACCAGCTAGCAGTACGACGTCCCTCTGTCAGGAAAGGTGGACCGACAACATGACGACGTTTCTTACTTCCGTATTCCAGGCCTTCCCGGTAAAATTGAGCAGTGTGTTTAACTATCAATTCATATTCCTAGCCCTACTGATCACATTACTTCTACGACTATTATACTTGATATACAAACTGTTTCAATTGCGGTGGCAAGGAGAGAGAGACTTAGCGGCCATACCAAGTCCTGATAAACATTGGTTGTATGGTCATCTTCATATGGTGAGTAGACTGTCAATGCATGTGTATTTGGTCTCGTATATCTAATTCGGAGATTTGTTTTCACACCATTGAACATGTCCTCTTCTATCCATTCCAAATCAAGTACGCATTGAGATTCAAATTAGAAACCAATGTAAATTAATGGCATAATATGTGACATGTTTAACCATAGACCCTCCACCAACATTGGTTTAACACAGTGCATACACTTATATTTATCGTGCTTGTAGACGGCTTATTAAAATCGGGACCCAAGGTCGGAACTTGATTCTGACATTGTCACAATTCATACGGAGACAATGTCGTGGTATTCGAGTCGAGTCCCCGGCGTATTTGGTTTGCAAGCAGGACTAGATACACCCGAGATACATTACATGTAAAGGTTTACGCCATATATAAAATGATGACATATTATTGACATGGCTTCTTATGGACATATGTACACACTCATATACATATTACATTCAAGCAAGCGGTGGTCAGTGTCACATTTAAATAATGGGGTGAGGATGGGGTGAGCCAGAGACGTCCAAAGTTCTAAAAGTTATGTGCAGCTCACTTGAAAAATGCACGTACGATTAATTTCGATCAAAGACCACTACTGACCATACTTATTTCAGCCCTCTGGTGGCGCGTTAAACAGTGACGATGAATGTTATTATGATGTCCCTAACCTTTAGAGATTCTTTGTCCGATAAACATGTAGTGTGATCCAACATGCAAGTGTGAAATTTTACTTTTAACTTCAATGGCTGATCAACTATCGGGAAACTAAGCTATATGTTTACAATGTGTTTCTTTACACCTAAAATGATGCTGGCTTGGTGCTTCACTGATGGGACATTACATTTTTGACACAGAGCTTGACATACATCAACTCTATGATATGATATGATATGATATGATATGATATGATAACAAATTTATATAGCGCCTGGTATCCATTTAAAATGTTCACTGGCGCTTTACAAAGTGTCCCTTAAATATGCTCTCTCAAAATGTTTAGCCTAGATTTGAAAATTTCAGTACTTGATGCTGAACGAATATGACTTGGAAGATCATTCCACAAGGTAGCAGCGGCATATGAGAAAGAACGATCACCATAGAATCTGAGTCTTGTTCATGAAATTTTAAGAGAAACTATATGTCACTTGAGCGGAGAGATCTGGTCGGTTTATTAAGTTCGATGAGTGTAGTGAGGTAGTCAGGTGCGGTGCCGTTCAAAGCTTTGTAGGTAAGAAGTAAAATCTTGAATTTGAGTCTATATATTACAGGGAGCCAGTGGAATTTCATCAGAATCGGAGAAATGTGTTCATGTTTCTTCACTTGTGCAATCAGTCGTTTTGAGCTCTCTGCAATAGATTATGCTGGATGACGGTAGTCCAAATAATAGGGCATTAGCGTATCAAGCTTTGAGGAAAGAGTAGCGTTGACAAGTTTTAAACAGGTCTGCTGGGAAAGATATTTACGAATGAATCCAATGCGGCAAATATCGAAATAAATGCACTTACAGAGTCGGATGATGTGTTGTTTAAATTCAACTCTAGACTAACAATGACGACAGCTACATAACCAATGCGTTGCTCTCATCCACTTGTCATGTAATAACAATATATTTAGTTTGTGTCTATCTCAATTTGCTAATATTAGATCAGTTTACATGGTCATATGCAATGTACTAATGAGTACTACCCCAGACCACTAATTTACTGCAATGTAACTGGAGGTTAAGAAGACCAAAGAAGTCATATCTCATTTTATAATTTATATACCCAGCCTGTCAAATTTGTATATATGACGCGAAAATCAAATGAACTGCCCGGAAGGCATCGGCGTAAATGGAAATTTACATTTTGATTACTATATTTGAATTTTAGCTTATTTCTTCTTATTCATCGAGTTAGAAGTGTTCTGGTAGCACTCGTCGTAGGCGTACTATACAGCCTTCTTCCTTACCGGGGAATAACATGGATTCGTATCATGTTTGAAAACTTATATAATATAACTAACTCTTTTCTGCTTTCTTTAAATCATACAATATTCAGTTTAAAAACAATGAAGAAAGCATTTCTCAATTTGTCAAACGATCAGCTGAATTAAGTCCTGCGACTATAGTGTGGCTTGGGCCCTTCCTGGCACGTGTCGTTGTCAATCATCCATCAACTATAAAAGCAGTATTAACAACAACAGGTAATGAAAACATCGTCTTTGGAGCAGTATGTCTGTCTGTCTGTCTGTCTGTCTGTCTGTCTGTCTGTCTGTCTGTCTGTCTGTCTATATATATGTATGTATGTAATATGTATGTATGTATGTATGTATGTATGTATGTATGTATGTATGTATGTATGTATGATGTATGTATGTATGTATGTATGTATGTATGTATGTATGTATGTATGTATGTTGGTATGTAGGTACTCTGGCTAAGAATGTACTGTCAAAATTCATAATATAGCTTTGTATGAATTGTAGCCACTAAACTTATAGATATGTCTCAGTAATTTGTTTAGTTAAATTAAAATGGCTAGAGTAAGGTATATCCTAGAAGATGAGCTAGTCAAAGTCCTTGTAAGTAGAGTTCCTGGAAATGAATGAAAATCTTTATTCTGTAAACTCAATATCTTTTTATTACCCCTTTTTTCTATAGAACCAAAGGATGATTTTTTCTACGGGATAGTCAAACCCTGGCTTGGTGATGGCTTGCTAATTAGTTCTGGACAAAAATGGTTTCGCAATAGACGTCTCCTAACGCCTGGTTTTCACTTTGATATACTACGACCATATGTTAATGTATACAATGAGTGTATTCAAACTATGTTGGTAAGGGGAAATAATGGATTTTCTACTCACTACTCGAACTTTTGTCATTTGCACAGTAACTGCTTTTTAGAATTATAAATGGACATGAAACTTTAAAATTGTACAATGTGGTCTCATAAGTGTCTGATAAGTCTGACGTCATGACCATACAATATTCTCTAACTCACCTCCATTATTCACCAGCAGCAGCCCCACCAGCATCATTAATATCAACATCTACATCATCATCATCATCATCATCATCATCATCATCATCATCATCATCATCGTCGTCGTCGTCAACAACAACAACAACAACAACAACAACAACAACAACATCAACAACAACAACAACAAGAAAAACAACATCAACATCAACATCATCACCAGCACCAGCACCATTGCCACCAGCACCACCACAACGGGTAGACTTCAACAACTACCACCACCACTATCATCACATCATCATCATGACCACCACTATCACCACCGTCACCAAAGCCATAAACCGTGTTCTTCTATTAGATATCCCTGCTATCTTCGACGCTATTAACCTGGTCTGTCATACAAGTGTAAACATCCTGATACACAGTTTGTCATCCATTTCATTTTAGAGTAAATGGGATGCACTGTGTCAGAAGAATGGAGAAAGTAGTTGTGAGGTAGAAATATTTGAACACGTTAGTTTGATGACATTGGATAGTCTGTTGAAGTGTATCTTTAGTCAAGAAAGCAACTGTCAAGTTGACAAGTAAGTATTATAATATAACAGATACCTGTGTGTATAAAGTGTGGTATTTGCACGTGTGTATGCAGTGTTCTCTGGAGCTGTACGTTCACGAACGTAACGGCTAAAATGTAGACTACACCGCAATCACGAGAGCCAATACCTCGAGGGTATTATCCCACACTGGTACCCACTGATTCTGTAAAAGTTGCATTCGAGTGATTTCGTGTACAAATGGACTAATCGCGCACGCTCATTTGCATACACATATAATAATTTCAGTGCAAATGCCACTAGTATGCACTCGCACCCATGGAATTACAAATGTAATTACTAGCACACACGTAATTCTATAATATATTGACAAATTTGATCGAAAGTAATATAAACAAAACTATCTCAATAAAAGTATATAGTACCATTCTTTTAATACTACTAACAAAATTGTAGTACACTACCAGTATAACTACTCGTACTAGTCTTTACCGCAAATCATTCTGGATTGCGTGTCGTTGTCATCATTTGGTGATCAGTTAGAAAGTAAGCTAGTGTCATAATGACAGTTCTGTATTAGTTATAGACTGTCGTTCGTGCCTTTTTTGCTACGTTTAATTATCTAAAAACTAAAGTCGTCGCCTCGCTCGCAATCAGTACGCATTAGTATGTCAGTGCTACGGAGCGAGACGACGACTTTGTTTTAGATGAAACGTAGCAAAAAAGGCATGAACGACTGTCTGCAATAGTTACTGAGTTTTAAGGGAGTGAGAACATATCTATAGTTAGCTTACCGATGCATAAGAACCGGTCGGCAACCAGTTTGATAAAAAACACTCAGACCTGCTGTCAATTTCCTATAGTGAGAACAAACAGACACTAATGATTTCTATAATTGTTTTTACTATAATAGGAACCAGCATCCATACATCCGGGGAGTTTATGCATTGTCATACTTGGCCATGACGAGAGCTAGATTTGTACCCTACCACAATGACGTCATTTTTCACATGTCACGAATGGGATATAGATTTCGTAAAGCTGTGAAATCTGTTCACGACTACTCTAAACGTGTGATACAAGAAAGAAAAGTGACACTGAGAAAAGAAGAAGTAAACAAGACAAAAAGTTTCCGAAAATACATTGACTTTTTGGATATTCTACTGAGTGCAAAGGTAGAACACAGTTAAAATTTTGAATTATATGTCGTTTAATTTTCAAGCATTTATGTCTATATCTTTAAGCAAATGATGATGATGATGATGATGATGATAATGATGATGATGATGATGATTGTGATGAATGTATTTGGAACATATGATTGTTTTAATCATGATGTTATATTGTTTTCAATGAAGAATACGCAATAGTTTAGATATATTGCATCATCTAGACATATTCGATACTGATCTCTGCATCGATTATTTCTATGACCATGAACAAGATGATAAACTCTATATGGTGATAATGTGAATGGAGGAAGAGAGGGAGCTGGCGAGTAAAATGTCAGTAAATGTCTCCACTTTTGGAATGTTCATTTACTACGTTTAACATGTCCCATTCTCTTTCTTAGTCATTACTGCAACTCGTTTTAAGGCTTCACAATCTATTGTTTACAGGATGAAGGGGGTGAAGGGTTATCAGACCAAGAAATTCAGGATGAAGTAGATACATTTATGTTTGAAGGTCATGACACTACAGCCAGTGGTATATCCTGGATTCTGTACAACCTAGCCATTAATCCAGAACATCAAGAGAAATGCCGACAAGAAGCTGATCGAATACTAACTGGTAAAGATAATAAACAAATTGAATGGTAAGTTCGTATTAAGTTAATACTGAGAGCAGATACTTTGGATCGCTCAAGTGGTTTTCATTTGCTATTGACAAATGTATTTTATCCTTTCAAATATGACCACATTTATGATGATTTAGAGTGAGAAGGTTAGAATACAAGTTTATATAGAATACCATCCAGCAAATTGCAGACAAATCCAGTCTGTAGCTGAAGTGAAACGCGTATAAGACTTCACTCTCTTCTAGTAGTATTTTGCATCATTTTGATTGGTCAATGGCCTTGAAATACTAAAAACATTAAACTCATCAGCAAAGTGGTAGCGACTGTTACTGGAATGCTTTTATGTTGCTCGGCCGATTGACCTTGATAGATGGCGCTATTGGCGATGACGTCACAGGTTGACCTATAATTGAGAGTTCTCAAATTATACTCTATATAAATCTCATGTGTGTTCTCTTCTATGTGTCCCTCGTTTCTAGAAGGATCCTCGCAATTGAGTTAAAAACATGGCATATTACAGATAACATTATTTACCTTCTTTTCCTTAAAAGGGATGATCTTGGATCACTGTCATATACAACATTGTGTATTAAGGAAAGTATGAGAATTCGCCCTCCAGTTCCAATTGTAGCTCGCCGTTTAACGTCACATTTGACTTTACCAGAGGTTGGGGTCATACCACCAGGTAAATAATTGGAAGGTTTGTTGGAGAGGAGGGGGAGTGGTAGGGTTATTTACAAGATATCTATTCTCACTGCATTATCCATGCATATGTATTTAGGGAAATGTCTATGATGGAATTGATAATCTGCATGCATTGGTTGCGTATTAAGTTGTAGAATGTGTTATAAATGAGATTTTTGTCTCTCTTTTCTTTTTACCCTACTTGCTGTTTTATTGTTGATATATTTATATTGTTGTTTTTGTCATTGTTGGAATTGCACGATAAATAGAGGTAATGGAAGACATTTAGTTAGGAAGTGTCGTTATTTTTTGAGGAGCTCAGGATAGGAACAACACTAATATTGGCAGGGTTTGGTGGTAGTTGTAAATGTGTCTACCAGTAGTAGTAGTAGTAGTAGTAGTAGTAGTAGTAGTAGTAGTAGTAGTAGTAGTAGTAGTAGTAGACGTTCTGATTGTAATAATATAATTATAACACATGCTGTGTAATAATCTATTCAATGCAATGTTTAATTTACTACAGGGACCACCGTCATCGTATCAATTATGTCTCTGCACCATAATGCACATGTATGGCCTGAACCAGAGACATTTGACCCTCTGAGATTCCTTCCAGAAAACACAAAAGACAGATCACCATATGCATATGTGCCCTTCTCAGCTGGACCAAGGTACTGTAGCTATTTATATATTTTATTTGGTAGAGAATTGAAAAGGAAAGGAGAGGAAAACACTAGACACACTCACAATTATCCTCCAATACAGACCCATATTAAAGACTCACACACCAATTTCTTTCTGTATTCGTCATCACTTCAATTGATTTACTCACTTTTCTTTTTTCCATGGACACAATCTCTTGGTAGATGGGTGATGAATTCACAAATTAAACTGGCCATGTGGATGAGAATTTGGTATTTATTTTGGATTTTTATTTGATAAAACAGCTTCACTATGTGTTTATACTTAAAAAAATAATGCGAAAGAGCATATACAAAGTCCATGTTCATAACTCACTACATTGCAAAAAGATGGAAAAAGTGTAAAAAGTTTGTTATTGTACGTACAATAACAAACATTTTATACATTGTTTAATGTTTTGCAGTGTATTGAGTTATGGACATAGACTTAGTATATGTTATTTCGCATTATTTTTTCAAGTATAAACACATTATAGTGAATTTGTTTTATCAAATAAAAATCCAAAATAAATACCAAATTCTCATCCATATGGCCACTTTAATGGATGAGAAAATGAATTCGTATATGAACGTATGGATTGATGAATAAATTATGTAATTTTTAGTATGATGATTATAAGATGATGTTGGTTATGGCAAGGTAGCCATCTTGTTTACAGAACGTCACACACTGATGATGAGTATACACAGACCTTGAACACACACTGGCCATTTACTCAGGAAAAATCAGGAATTACCTGTGATTTAGAAAAAAAATGGTGCATTGATCGTGATTAATTCAACATGTTAGACAACATTTATTTATTAACTGTTACACCGGATTGATAATTGATTCCTGTTTATTTAATTTCAGAAACTGCATCGGTCAAAACTTTGCCATGAATGAGATGAAAGTTGCCATAGCAATGGTCCTCCACAGGTTTGAATTATTCCCTGTGATGGATAAGCTACCGGAAAGAACTAACAATTTGGTATTGAGATCGATTAACGGAATACATCTACGTATCACACCGAGATATAAATAAGGAGAAAAGCCTCATATTCGTCACAGATCAAAATCCTGAACTACACGTGAACTATATGGGGACCCTTCCATCATGCACTCATATTCGCACAGTAAAGATTAGTGTGTTGCAAATTCGAATTCTGATAGGCAAAGTATATCAAAAATTACAAAAAGAGTGACAAAAATATGCTACAAACTATTATGCATGAAATCTAATAGTTATCGATTTGAATATAATGATAGTATACCATTATATTGAAATTTCTTATAATTTAGCCATAGTTTTACTTATTTTTGATTTTTTTTGATGGGATTTCTTTAAACTGGACTTTAATTTTCTACACTATATATGATTGAAATTCTACATATTAAGATATTGTGATAATCTTCGTGTGATTCATAAAGCGATTCACCTTTACGGTAGTAAACTTATTTACAAGAATAAATATTTAGTAAACAACAAATGGCTTAATTAATATAAGCCACCTATTATATTTAGAAAATTTGTTAATTATAATCTTAAGTTCGTAGTACAAATCAATATCAGTCCAACTACACTGGTATGGTACAGGTTAGACAAATTTTTTGACACAGATGGACTTGAGTAGGACATAACTAGTACTTGAGTTCGAATAAAAGGACAAATCCAAGTCTGGTTAAAAACTTCTGCTTTATTTGAATCCTAATAATGTCAATATGTACAAGGATATTTAACTCGTGCAATCAATATTTGGCAAAGTAGTTTTTCATTCTATCAAGACCTTCATTGAAGGTTAATGCAATAAATATTAAATAGTATGCAAATCAGTGTAATTATTATGCACACATATTTCTGAAAAACTGATCATTGCTAGACATAATGCATTTTGTAGAGGTAGATTTCGATATAATAGTGACATTGAAAATATGATTTGATTCAAAATTAGTCAAAGATGTCATCAAAAAGTGAGTCTTATATTGAGTAAATCCATATGAAATATATGTACCACGAATTTCTTTGATTTAGTCAATTCCTACTCGCGAAAATCAGAAAAATAACGAAAAAAAACCCAAACGTATGAGATCAAAAGATGAAAGCTATTACTGTAACAGTACTGAATAAATAGATATTGCTATTTCTAAGACAACCCTCTAACTATACCATAACTTACATGGTCAATTTACCAAACATGGAATATAAACTATGCAGCCTCCTGTACAACTATGAACAAAACTATGGAATATGAAAATGGAAATATGAAATGTACATATAATTTGGAGAATAAAGGTTTAACGTTCAATACTCTGACGGGTACAAAAAAAATCCAATCAAATGATACCCCAACATGTAGAAAATGACTGGCAACACTAGCATACAGCACGAACACGGTGGCATTTCGTAGAGTGGTCCAGTCTGAATCAAACAGCTTTAGTCAGTTGAACAAACTATTTTTTGGAATCTTAAAGACCAAGATTTTGGAAATTCTGCATAAAAAGTCATCATGATGGTTATAAATCATATTGAATGCTATCAGAGTTAACATGATCAAGTGATGGTCAAAGCTCTGTCACAATGTATTTAGGCCAAAATTGCCGAATAATGCCTTTCCGAGACGACTTGCAGTGTGATATACTAGTACTGTCTTTGAGTGTTGAGTGTTCAACTGCGCTTATATTCATTTCTGCTAGATTCTATGCCAACATCTTCATTTGATCCCCAGCAGATTTGGCGCCTAGGCTGAGTAACATTTGACACTGAGTTAGGTGGTTCTATTGTTGCTGATGTAGGTCGATTAAATTGTAAACTGGATTCAGACTTAATCAACTCTGGTCTAGAATTTCGTACACCAGGTATTCCGTTTACATTTGGATTGGGTGTTTGTTCAACACGACGCCCATTTTTCCAATATTGGGTACAGACTTCATTCAACCACGTATTCATGTTCGGAGTTGTGATTGGTTGTTTTCTCCCTCTATCGTCAGCTGTGATTGGATGTAGGGATGGATTGTCAACATATCCATTCACCATACCAGGATTGTCTAGGCCTATGACTGAACTCGATATGTCAGAGTGTAGACTTGTTACTGATATGATGGAGAGAGCACTCATTGGTCGATTGTGAGTTTGACGAGCCACAACTGGGATGATGGTGTTACTTGCTTTAGGCGCTATCACTGCATTGCAGGGACCTAGTATAGTCAAAATTACTGGTAAAAACAACAGGCCATGAACAGCGCCGAAGAAGATTACGAGAAACATGGTTTTGAAAAATGTCCGAAATGTGTACGATCCAGAAGCAGATAATATAACGAGGCCGAGGATCGTTGACAAAGCTCCCTCTAATATCGGCCAACCGAGTGAATACAAGGCGTCGATGGCTCGTTGATTGCGTGTTTTATATGGTGCGATGACGAAAGCGTAGGTGATGTGTGCCGAGTAGTCTACACTGAATCCAATACAAATAATGATGTTTATCATAGAAACCGAGTCTAATCGGACATCCCATAATGTCATAAAACCGACAACACCCGTCGAAATTGTTACTATAGCAAATGTGATGTACAACGAGCAGACTGGATGGGGAATGAGTATCAGTGACATGACAAACATAGCAGCTGCAGCGATACCAATATTTTGTAATGTAGTTGGTAAGATGGCCAGATATTGTTCATAGAATATAAACGCAGGGTGGAAGGCAAACATCGTAAAGTTAGAATTTTCAACAATACGTCGGGTCTCCACCATCATTTGTCGTTCTCTATTTGTGGTGTCGGTGTCCTTAGAAAAGACGTAAAACCGTGAAGATTCGATGCTTGTATTATCGTCGTTGAATTTGATATCAATTCTGTAAGGGTCAGCCAAGGGAAGGAAAGTGTCTCTAAGGTTGGAGATGAAAGACTGTTCATCTGTGTACGTCAAATCATTGTCTTCCATGAAGTTAAGAAAAGTTCTCAACCATGACTGAGTCAGGTCAGTGTTGTCATGGAAATGGTCACTTTCTTCCAACTGCACGATGACATTTTCTATTTGTTTTTGAACCCAAGAATCTGAATAATCAAGCTTTTCATCAATAACTATGGCAACAACAGGTCCATTATCTTTAAAGTATTTATCTTCTAAATTATAAAAATTAGCAGCGTACGAATCGTCACCGACAAGATTTTCTAACTGGATTCCCTCCTCAAGTTGTAAACATCCCCAAACAGCGACGCCTAGGTAACCAGCGAATAACAGAATCGTAAAAATCTTCATCGGGATTTTTGTAATGAACGGTCCGTAGTGATTCTTGAAAAAGTTCGCTATAGCATGGTCGCTGTGTTCACTTGGTGGGGACTTTTCAGACGACCCTCCTGCACAGAAAATTCTATACGAGACAGATGGGCTCTCGTCTTTTGACAAGACCTTTTTGAGCGTCAAACAGTGTCTGTTATCAGCTTCTCTGTACCCCATCAGTGCCATACAAGCACCAAAGAAGGTGATTTGGTAGGCATAGTCGAATAGTACCGCGACGGCGGTATAGATACAGAAGATTCGGACAGATGGAAAATAAGTTATAGCGCCAACACCGAAAGCTAAGAAATCTGTAATGCTGGTGATAGTGATTGACATGGCGGCTTCTGAGTACGCCTCTCCCATACGTTGTTCGACGCTAAGCCGAGGGGACGTTCTTCGCCATGCTGCTATCATAATGAACATATCGTCTACTCCAATACCTAAAGAAGATAGAGAGGAAATAAATTAATTGATTTTCAAGAAAACGGGGGAGCAGTAATTTGAAAAGGAGAGAAATGTTGACTTAAATTTCTCATGTTAAAGTTAAACTTGCGTATATACCCCTTAGAACATAAACGGTAAACTGAAATTGACACAAATTGGAAATGCGGCTACATATCATGCATCAATAGGGAACTGGCAAACCCGCCATGTTGAATGTTGCATCATGGGAAATGTGATAATAAATACTAATCAATTAGTAATCATGTTGATTCATTGTTCGCAACCACAAGTGATCAATAAGTCTTATTTGCATGATGCATGATTTAAATATTCATTCACCCATACTGACGTGTTTTAATTGCTGTATATAATGACATCCTGCTAGTAGCTACCAATAACTTGTCTAATTCCAAGACCAACAGACCTGAAAGATTACCCGAGACTGAAACAACAAAGGTCGCATAGCACCAAAAGTATTTCCATAATTTATTGATTGATGAACGATCAAGGAAATGATGAATGAGTGGCCAAAGAAAGTTGTTAATTGATTAGGAAACGTAACGTGAAATGCTGATTTCAATGTACCTACTTTCTCGTTTGTTCGTTCGTTCATTCATTCGTTCGTTCGTTTGTTTGTTTGTTCGAATTGAAAAACAACTCTATTACACGGTTTTAATGGAAATGTGTTGCAAATTACAGTAATTTTATAACAAAACGAATGTCTGTCATAACATTTTTACAGGTGTAAGACAGTTTCATACAAGTTCATGTAATTATGTCAGTTATAATTAGATGCGAACTGAACGCCTGCAATCATGGCAATTCATTTGACTCCTGTACTTGGCGAGTAGAAAATTGCTAGTATTGTGCATTAATTGCAAACAGGTCTCCTGTTTGATGAAATTTAATGACATTTAAAGCTGAAAATAATGACCAATATTGCCTCTATATATTAAAGTCACAAATGTCTGCAAATCTATTATCTATTGACAAACGCCATATGGTTTTCACTCACATGGGGGAAAATAAAATAGTTCATCAACAATAATGTTAATTGCAATGTCTAAATAGTGCGCTTGTGAATTCGCCAAATGCAAGGAGGGGGTCCTGACCTGCCCTTGAGAGTTTTCGTTCAGGAGGAAGGAATCTAGCCTTGTGATGGACTGACAGCGAGGGATAGGTGGTATCACTTTCTGAGACTATTCGACATTTAAATACTAGCATTGTCCCGAAGTCATTCTGAAGGTGGGAGCAGTGTAATTCATTGTGAAAAATGACCATTTGTGGCGCTATTTACTGATCTTTACTGAACTTCCTCCGTAATCATATCCAACATAGAGTCAAAGATCAGCCGTTGTGGGCGCTCTTCTCTCAAGGGAGCAATGATAAGGACGTTTGCGTTCCAGGTGATATATTTTACACTACACCGTAAACCAAGTGCTTGTATGAAAAGTTTTTGAAATCACGTGGTTTGGGTCGTTATCAGTCATACAAAAATGATAGCAAACAAAAGTTTCCGCTTTGTATTGTTTCTCTTTGTTTGTTTATTTGGCTGATGGCCAAATGGTAATCTTGCGTCAAATGATACCCGGATCTAGGCACCAGGATGTATGACGTGTGTTGGATCCGATCGACGTCATCAAATATGCAATAAAGATAGTAAACAAACGTTTTTCGACTTGCACTGTTTCTCTTTGTTCGTTTGGTCGGTAGTTCCAACGAAGTTTGTTTAAAGTACACACAACAACATGCACTATTTCGAGTAAATTTGGCCTCATCAGATTCCTGTGGTGAAGATCTGACATTTACTTGTCATAGCATTTTAGCTTTGATAGCCCTCAGATGATGAATGATTTATTCATTTTTTTAAATTATGATTTGAACATTGACGGATTTTTTTTTTTTTTTTTTTTTTAAAGAAAATCTATGGATCAAAGTGTATTTGCAACAGCAACTTGTTTGTTATGGCATTTCTCTCACGGGGCATGACGTTTTACATGCATTGAGACAGCTTCAAATGCAAAATGAACGATTGTGGGTATAACAATGATTATTATTTATAGTATCCTGTTGTGTGTGCTACATCTGTTATTGTTTCTGGAGTTCAAATATGTACTTCTATAAAAAAAATAATTATCACCTCCCATCAGTGGAGCACCAAGGCAGCCACATTTCTATTGAAATACAAGAACAAATATCAATCTTCAACTCTCACATGAAATCCTACAACATCACATTGTTTATCAATAGGAAAGTAAACAGTAATAGCATAGACTGACTTGTTTTTCAACTCACACACGACTAACAAAGTGGTAACTTACCAAGAATTAAAAACGGCATGGCGCTCACAACATTGGTGAATGGAAGACCACAGTAACTACACAAACCAAGAGATGAGGGTACAGCCAACCCAGCAGACAATAGTCCAAACACCCCTAGCCATGGTTTACTTCGTACACAGTCAGCCATGATGCAACACAATATAGAGAACGTCATCAAAACGATTAGTGTCAGAGCAAATAACGGAACTACAGTGTCTATACTTCTAGCCAGTTCAAGTTCTTGGGTCAATGATGTGAAATATGAAATGTTGAGATTTTTAGAATCATAACTGGAGACATCATCTATAAATGCGCGTTCCCATTTATCGGTCCGTTGTTCCTTGCTATTAGTGGTTGGTTTGAGTAAATAAAAAAGTTGTAAGGCAGACGCTGATTTCATTGTCTTCTTGTCGTCATAGAACTCCACACCGCCAAGACTCATACCTATGAAAATCTGCCTTGTTGAAGTCTGGTGTAATGGAAATGTCACATTAAACTTGTTAACGTTGCTAGCATCATAGTTATACAGTTCAAGAATAACATTCATATTGCATTTGTCGTGCCATTTTCCACATAAATCATCAAATGTGTATTTTTGTCCCTCATCTGTGATGTCAATATTCATAACATGTTGATGGAGCGTCAGTATTTCACGTAGTGTACTTTCTCTTAGTATGTTACCGCCATCATTCGAAGTCACTATCAGACGGCCATACCGACCTAATGTGTTCTGTCTAACGGCGTTAAATTCATCATCATAGTCCAAAGGAAATAGTTCTTCGACTCTGTCTCTGTCTTTCAACGCCTGACTACCTTCCGGAGTATACAGGTATTCCAGATTGGTATTTTGTTCGAAGAATACCAAACCAGCTGTTAATCCAACGGTAAGAATAAGTGGGAAAATGATAAAGGGAACTGGATATTTACCAACAAATTTGCCATATCGATGAAAAAGTGCGCTTAGTCTGTTCTTGAGAAAATCGAATTGACACTTGCAAGTCATCTTGTGAACGTTGCACGTCAAAGTTAGTTGAATCTTGGATACGAAATGTTTGTACTAATAAATACGTAATGCAACAATATTCAGTAATTGTTCTTACAGTGTTACACCCTTACTAAAAAGTTTGTCTAGAAATCAATCATTGTATACGTTGACAACATTGTATCGCAAAGCGAGTGGGATACACTAATTTATCAATTCATCTCAACAAGTTTATCCTTGAATTTCAGTGATTTATGTATATGAATGTTGAAACACTTCATTGTGTAAACACACGAAATTTCCCCTTCGATATACCACCGGAGGTGAGTTACGCTGATGTAACAGTGGTTTCTCTGCTAGAGGTATATGGGTGTAGACTAGGTCCAAATATTGTGTAAAAAAACAAAAACGGTTGAAAATAATTCACTTATGTGCATGACGTGGATTGCACAGTAAACATATGTTGCAATAGTATCTTCACTCACTATATATTGACCAGTTATAACTCACACGTAGAATATAACCAGCATAACATTTTATGGGCAATGATTTAAACCACCTATATATCGCGTATGGCATATATACAACTTGAGGGTAGTGATTTACATAATTTGTCAGTGAGGACTTTATATATACTACACAGAAGTGTGTTTATCGTTTTCAATAGTTTGTTAACCTTTTACACTCTTTTTACTGACCATTTATAACTCACCAGTACAGTTCGATTACCCGTAATACCGCAATAAATCAAAATAATTGCATGGGTGAAGGAAAGTTTAAAATAAGTTTGTTCACCTGTCACTAGTGTTTTTTAAACAAAAAAATTAATAGGTTTTGCCACTCATTTGTATTATAAGTAAATATGTAAGTAACTCAGGTAATTCAGTATGTATGTATGTATGTATGTATGCATGTATGTATGTATGTATGTATGTATGTATGTATGTATGTATGTATGTATGTATGTATGTATGTATGTATGCATGCATGCATGCATGTAGGTAGGTTGGTGTGTGTGTGTATGTATGCATGTATTTATTTTCTCTGTCTGTCTGTCTGTCTGTCTGTCTGTCTGTCTGTCTGTCTGTCTGTCTGTCTGTCTGTCTGGTTGTGTGTGTACGTGTGTGTGTGTGTGTGTGTGTGTACGTGCGTGCGTATGTGTCTTATCACTTTTCAGCTGATGGTAATGTGCATGTAATAACTAAAATCCTGGCATGGATGTAGTGACTGCCAGTTAGTACCTGGATTATGGTATAATCCCAGCTTACTTATGAATGACCATCAAACTAAAAACCACACCAAACAATATTTTGTAAGCAACGTCATTATTGTTACATTTTAATACACTTTGAGTTTCGATCACAAAACAAGTAAATTAAGACAGGAAAATGTTTGCTATGAATGATATGAAGGTTGCTATAGCAATGACCCTACACAGATTTGAACTATCAATGATGTTAAGCTACCAGAAAAGACTAACAATATGTGCTGTTTAGGTCGATTAATTGAATTCATCTGCGCATCGCCCCTAGACATAAATAAGGATCAAAGCCCCATATTCTTCATGAATTTTGATCCCGAACTATAGATGAATTTTTTAAAACTATTTTTTTTAAATTTTTTAAAATAATTTTTATAGATATAGCGATTTAAACGTAATACTACAAAATTCACACATTTTGCTAAAAACTAATCATTCTTAGACAATATACATAATATGCATACAATATGCGTACAGTATTGAACTTAATGTTTTAGAGGTAGACTTTGATAAAGTGATAAAATTGAGAAAATGATCTCATAATGCTAATTATGCACATTATTGCAAAAATGTCGCCAAAAGGGAGTCTCATAGTGATATGATTCAATCCATATGTCATAAAAAATATATGTGCCAAGTACTAGTTCGATTTAGTCGAATCCTAGTTTGAAAATAAGGAAATACAACAAACACAAGAAGAAGAATAACTGGTGGACACAGGGACGGAACCCAATGTATTAGCCACCTCTAGGCGGTGCCCATTATGGGCTAAATAACCCCAACTGTTTGAGATCAAAAGACGAAAAACTATTATAATACAGTACTGAATAAATAGAGATTACTTTTCAATCCTCTAACTGTACCATGACTTACAGGGTTAACATATAAAAAAGGAATATAAACTATGCCATCTCCTATAAAACTATAAACCAAATATGAAAATAAAAATTGGACATATAATTGGGAGAACATACCAAAGGTTAACGTTTAATACTGTGATAGGTCAAATAATCAAATCCAATGATATCACCAAGTCCCAACATGTAACAACGCTAGCTTAGGACGGCAAAACGGTGGTATTTCGTAGAGTGACATTTATGGTCCACTTTGAATTAAACAACTTTAGTCAGTTGCACAAACTATGTTTAGAAATCTTAAAGGCCAAGAATTTGTAATTCTGCATAAAAAGTCATGGTTATAAATCATATTTTGAATGCTATCAGAGTTGACATGATCAAGTGATGCACATAGATCTGCCTGAAGCTATTTGTGCCAACATTGCCGAACTATTAAAAGGTTTGTCTGAGACGACTTGCATTGTGATACAATGTCTTTTATTGTAAGAGGTGTCCAATGTTCAACTGCGCTTATATTCATTTCTGCTAGATTCTATGCCAACGTCTTCATTAGATCCCCAGCAGAACTGGCGCCTAGGCTGAGTAACATTTGACACTGAGTTAGGTGGTTCTAGATCTATTGCTGCTGATGCAGGCCTATGAAGCGGTAAACTGGATTCAGACTTAAACAACTCTGGTCTAGAATTTCGTACACCAGGTATTCCGTTTACATTTGGATTGGGTGTTTGTTCAACACGACGCCCATTTTTCCAATATTGGGTACAGACTTCATTCAACCACGTATTCATGTTCGGAGTTGTGATTGGTTGTTTTCTCCCTCTATCGTCAGTTGTGATTGGATGTAGGGATGGATTGTCAACATATCCATTCACCATACCAGGATTGTCTAGGCCTATGACTGAACTCGATCTGTCAGAGTGTAGACTTGTTACTGATATGATGGAGATAGCACTCATTGGTCGATTGTGAGTTTGACGAGCCACAACTGGGATGATGGTGTTACTTGCTTTAGGCGCTATCACTGCATTGCAGGGACCTAGCATAGTCAAAATTACTGGTAAAAACAACAGGCCATGAACAGCGCCGAAGAAGATTACGAGAAACATGGTTTTGAAAAATGTCCGAAATGTGTACGATCCAGAAGCAGATAATATAACGAGGCCGAGGATCGTTGACAAAGCTCCCTCTAATATCGGCCAACCGAGTGAATACAAGGCGTCGATGGCTCGTTGATTGCGTGATTTATATGGTGCGATGACGAAAGCGTAGGTGATGTGTGCCGAGTAATCTACACTGAATCCAATACAAATAATGATGTTTATCATAGAAACCGAGTCTAATCGGACATCCCATAATGTCATAAAACCGACAACACCTGTCGAAATTGTTACTATAGCAAATGTGATGTACAACGAGCAGACTGGATGGGGAATGAGTATCAGTGACATGACAAACATAGCAGCTGCAGCGATACCAATATTTTGTAATGTAGTTGGTAAGATGGCCAGATATTGTTCATAGAATATAAACGCGGGGTGGAAGGCAAACATCGTAAAGTTAGAATTTTCAAGGATACGTCTGGTCTCAACCATCATTTGTCGTTCTCTATTTGTGGTGTCGGTGTCCTTAGAAAAGACGTAAAACCGCGAAGATTCGATGCTTGTATTATCGTTGTTGAATTTTATATCAATTCTGTAAGGGTCAGCCAAGGGAAGGAAAGCGTCTCTAAGGTTGGAGATGAAAGACTGTTCATCCGTGTACGTCAAATCATTGTCTTTCATGAAGTTAAGAAAAGTTCTCAGCCATGACTGAGTCAGGTCAGTGTTGTCATGGAAATGGTCACTTTCTTCCAACTGCACGATGACATTTTCTATTTGTTTTTGAACCCAAGAATCTGAATAATCAATCTTTTCATCAATAACTATGGCAACAACAGGTCCATTATCTTTAAAGTATTTATCTTCTAAATTATAAAAATTAGCAGCATACGAATCGTCACCGACAAGATTTTCTAACTGGATTCCCTCCTGGAGTTGTAAGCATCCCCAAACAGCGATGCCTAGGTAACCAGCGAATAACAGAATCGTAAAAATCTTCATAGGGATTTTTGTAATGAACGGTCCGTAGTGATTCTTGAAAAAGTCCGCTATAGCATGGTCGCTGTGTTCACTTGGTGGGGACTTATCAGACGACCCTCCTGCACAGAAAATTCTATACGAGACAGATGGGCTCTCGTCTTTTGACAAGACCTTTTTGAGCGTCAAACAGTGTCTATTATCCGCTTCTCTGTACCCCATCAGTGCCATACAAGCACCAAAGAAGGTGATTTGGTAGGCATAGTCGAATAGTACCGCGACGGCGGTATAGATACAGAAGATTCGGACAGATGGAAAATACGTTATAGCGCCAACACCGAAAGCTAAGAAATCTGTAATGCTGGTGATAGTGATTGACATGGCGGCTTCTGAGTACGCCTCTCCCATACGTTGTTCGACACTAAGCCGATGGGACGTTCTTCGCCATGCTGCTATCATAATAAACATATCGTCTACACCGATACCTGAAGATAAAAAAGGAAATTCATTTATTGCATTTTGAGGAAAACGGGTTGCAGTGCTTTGAAAAGGGTAGAATGTTAACCTAAACTTTCCCATGTTAAAGTTATACCCTTGTATGTATGTATGTATGTATGTATGTATGTATGTATGTATGTATGTATTTATGTATTTATGTATGTATTTATTTATTTATTTATTTATTTTAATGTACCGTTAGAACATAAATGGTAAAGTAATATTGAAGTGCATTGGAAGATAAGGCTACATATCATGCATCAAATGTACCCTAAGGACGAAATTAATGTAAACATAGAATGACATCCTACTAGTAGCTGCCAATATACTAGTCTAGTTGCTAGACCCATGGTGAACCGAAGTCGCATAGATTCCGAGACATTTCCTGATGTCACAATGTATTGATTGAGAGCATTGCAATTCATTGAGAAGTGAGAATTGGTGGCGCTATTTACTGATCTTCAGTGAACTTCCTCTGTAATCCGCCATACACATCGAGTGAAAGATCGTCCGTTGTAGGCGCTCTTCTTTAAAGGGGTGGAAGAATGATCAGGACAATATATTTTACACACTGCCGTAAATCATGCGCTTGAGTGAAATATCTCTGAAATCACGTGGTTTGGATCGTTATAGGTTTGACATAATGATAGCAAACAAAATCTTCTGACAGATATTGTTTCTTTCCTGTTTTTAAGTTTATGAATCTATCAAGACACCATCTCGACAAGTTGGCATACCCTGGTCTCTTTACGTACTCACTTTTCTTTGGCCGTGACCAAAGGGAAATTGCGTGATAGTATACCCGGATCTAGGTACCAGGATATGGCACTTGTTGACCAGTCATGACTCGGCGTGACGTGCAATGAAGAAGGAAACAACAGTTTTCGAGTACTAGTTGCACTGTACAATGTTTCTCCTTGTGTGTGTGTGTGTGTGTGTGTGTGTGTATGTGTGTGTGTGTGTGTGTGTGTGTTTGTTTGTTTGTTTGGCCCATAGCTAAGTGGAACTTCATACGAAAGCCGAGGCGGTGCGAGCAAATTCAAAATTCAATAACCGGGAGAATTACATGCATTCGATTTATCTTCAACTGAAAAGCTTTTTTTTTGTTACAAAACATATTGCTCAAAGTGTAATTATAACAGATAACAGAAACTGGCTTGTTTTGGCATTTTACCCATTTGACATATGAAATGTTTACATATTTTTTGTACATACAGACGATATACATATTTTGTTAGGTAAAAACTGGCATATGGCTCCACAACTCAAATAAGTCAAATCGCTTCATATTTCATTTAGATCTATTACGTGAAGACAACTGCTGCTAATGTTTTACAAATCCGTGCTACCGAATCGAAAATAACCCCGGGACCCGACAAAACTACCGCTTATAGATATGGCATAACCACAACTTGAATACACACAAGTAAAATCGCTTCCAATGAGTATCACTCGACAGGCATCATTGACAGAGATGAATCCCAGAAATGTCTGTTTTGTGAACATAACTCTGTTTAATATTTTTCTAATCCATTCTGCCGAATCAGAAAATATCCCCCCCCCCCGGACCCAGGACAAAACTTGACTCTCGTTTTATGCTATGGCATAATCAAACTTGAAATAAATACAGAAAAATCGCTTCATATGAGTACAGTTACTGTAGTACTCGATAGGCATCATCGACAGAGATGAGTCCCACAAATGTCATGCAAAACTGTTTTGTGAAAATAACTTTGCTAATATTTTTCTAATCCATTCTGCCGAATCAGAAAATAGACCCGGGACCCGGACAAAACTCCAATTTAGTATTAAAGATATGGCATAACCACAACTCGAATATAGAGAAATTCAAATCACTTGGTATAAGTAGTGTTAGCTGTACAGCTGGGGATCATGGACAGCAACAATTCCCACAAATTTCATGTAGAACTGTTACATGAACACATGAACATAACACTGCCAATATTATGCAAATCTATTCTGCCGAATCGGAAAATACCATCGTCAACAGCGACGACATTTAACATACAATTGTTTTGTGTACATAATTCTGCTAATATTTTCTAATCCTTTCGGCCGAATTGGCAAATACACCCCGGACAAAACTCCCACTTAGTATTATAGATAACCCATAACCCGCACATCTTGAATGCAGACTAAGTCAAATCACTTCATTTGAGTAGCGCTCGACAGCAATCATCGATAGCGACAAAGCCACGTCACAAACTTCATGTAGAAATATTACATTAAGATAACTCTGCTAATAATTTTCTAATCCATTCTCAGAGCCGAATCAGAAAATACCCCCGGACAAAACTCCCGTTTCCTACTATAGATTCAGACAGCTTCAAATGCAAAATGAACAATTAATGGTTCCGAGCACAGAAGTAGACACGACATCACGTTGTTTATCAGTAGGAAAGTAAAAGAATGCTTATAACTGTTCAATGTGTTTAATTGCAGGATCCTGTTGGTGCACGACGCCTCTGTTATTATTAAGCTGGAGTTCAAATCTTTATATTTTACGTTAAAATATCACTCGCCATAAGTGAAACACCAAGATAGTTTCAAGTCTGCTGTAACAGTTACAGTAATAGCATAAAATGACTTATTTTTTAAACTCACAAACGACTAACAAATTTGTAACTTACCAAGAATTAAAAACGGCATGGCGGCTACAACATCGACGAATGGTAGACCACAGTAACTACACAAACCAAGAGATGAGATGACAGCCAACCCGGCCGATAATAGTCCAAACACCCCGAGCCATGGTTTACTTCGTACACAGTCAGCCATGATGCAACACAATATAGAAAACGTTATCAATACAATGAATGTTAGAGCAAACAATGGAATTACAGTATCTATACTTCTAGCCAGTTCAAGTTCTTGGGTCAATGATGTGAAATATGAAATGTTGAGATTTTTAGAATCATAACTGGAGACATCATCTATAAATGCGCGTTCCCATTCATCGATTCGTTGGTCCTTGCTATCGGTGGTTGGTTTGAGTAAATAAAAAAGTTGTAAGGCAGACGCTGATTTCATTGTCTTCTTGTCGTCATAGAACTCCACACCACCAAGACTCGTACCTATGAAAATCTGCCTTGTTGAAGTCTGGTGTAATGGAAATGTCACATTAAACTTGTTAACGTTGCTAGCATCATAGTTATACAGTTCAAGAATAGCATTCATATTGCATTTGTCGTGCCATTTTCCACATAAATCGTCAAATGTGTATGTTTGTCCATCATCTGTGATGTCAATATTCATAACATGTTGATGGAGTGTCAGTATTTCACTTAGTGTACTTTCTCTTAATACGTTACCGCTATCCTTCGAAGTCACTATCAGACGGCCATACCGACCTAATGTGTTCTGTCTAACGGCGTTAAATTCATCATCGTAGTCCAAAGGAAAAAGTTCTTCGATTCTGTCTCTGTCTTTCAACGCTTGACTACCTTCCGGAGTATACAGGTATTCCAGATTGGTGTTTTGTTCGAAGAATACCAAACCAGCTGTTAATCCAACGGTAAGAATAAGTGGGAAAATGATAAAGGGAACTGGATATTTACCAACAAATTTGCCATATCGATGAAAAAGTGCGCTCAGTCTGTTCTTGAGAAAATCGAATTGACACTCAAACCCCATCTTGTGTACGTTCACAGAAAAACTTGTTGCATCTTGGGCACGAAATGTATATGTACTACCAGATACGATCTCAGTGATACAACTGTATCAGTAATTATTCTTACGGTGTCCCACAGTTACTGAATAGTTTGTCTGCAAATCACCCATTTTATATAATGACAATACTGTACAGCGACGTGAATGGAATATGCAAATTTTTCAATTCATCTCAAAGAAGTTTATCCTTGAAGTTATTTACACCACGGATCCGTATAGTCACAGACATGTACATCTAATACGGATGTATGTACACGGATGTCGAAGCAATTATAATAATTTAGCATAAAATATTCCCCCAGAATGTTGGCATGTTTACTTCACGCACAAAGAAGACAGAAAACACCAAATGAATGCTAACAGTACAAAAGGAACACCCCTTATAAAAATACTAGTACATGTAGAATGTGAACAACGCCAATTGACTAGGTGTGTATTAGAAGGTATACTATCATAAATAGTGAACCTACATATATATACAGAAAGAGAAAACACTCGCTCGTTCTCAGTCTTCATTCTGTAAGGATATGAGCAAAAATATATTTTTTTCCCGAAACAGCCAGTGAAGTGTCTTACCCTGGTAATTGAGCCTTCCGTTTTCTAATATAGACACAAACTAAAATTATTGTCGCAAAATGTTGATACAACAGTGATAGGCTATTGAATGGCCGTTGGTTAAATTATATACTCTGTTGGTTAGCGTCTCTTAAAACCAGTTTATTTAGGGTTACATGAACTTGAAGTGGTGTTTTGGGACTTCCAATGTTTACGAAACGTTGATCACAGCGTGATTAGAATCAAACCGCTATCACCCGCTAGTGTAATCTACCACATTGAAGAACAAGCGTCTATCTTATTAAACCGAAGGCTGGATTATCATGTATCGTATCATTTGCCTAATTAAAAATGTGTGCTCTCAAATTGTACCCTGTTAGTGTAACATAAAAAGTGTGGCAAAACTATTGTAAGTAAAATGTGTTGTAAATCATTTGTTCTCCACAGACGTATGATACCAGCATAGTTTTAAAAATCTCAAAATTGATATGTTAATGACACAGACTGCACAGAAAACCATATTTTGCAATAGTTTGTTCACCCATCAGCACTTTTACTGACCCGTTATAATTCGTTATTGGTAATAAACTACCTGTATATCTTATGGCATATCTAACTTGAGGTTAGTGACTTACGTAAATTTAAACACAATACGTGCATTGCTATTTAAATAGTTTGTTCACCTTTTATACACTTTATTGAGTTATAATTCACCAGTACAGTTCGATTACCCATACCGCCATCACTCAAAATAATGTCACTGGTGACGGAAAGTTTGGAAAAAGTTTGTTCACCTGTCACTGACACACAAGCTATGATAGATGAGGGCGGACGAGGTGCAGAGAATGAATTATGTAGGGTGCACTTGAGTCAACATTTCAGTGAAAAACCGAACAACTTCTGGGTAAGTGATATTGTGCAATAACCCAGGAAGGACGGTTTTACCCGGGGGAGGGGGGGGGGATACAACCTACAAATTAATCCTTCCTCCAAGCCAGAGCCCATACTTCTGTTTTAGTTTTAGTTTGTGCCATACTCTTGTCTACAAACGTTCAGGACATATTGTACTTTTAATAGTAATCAATAGTGAACGTCAAGGTTTTTGGTTTTGGTTTTGATTTCTATGCAAATCAAGTTTGTGCTTTTTTTTCTTTTCTTTTTTTCTCAGTATTGTAAAGCGCATTGAGGCTGTTGTGTAATGCGCTGAGAAGAATTTATTATTATTATTATTATTATTATTATTATTATTATTATTATTCTGCTGAAGAAACGAAATATAGTTTCGGATGGTTCCGTAAAGAGGCCTGTAGGTTACGACATTACAAATTCAGTATCTTATTTGTCTTCAGTACTTGCTATGAATACTTTGAATATAAATTAGGGGAAGTTAGGGGATTTCCCTATCATGCCCACTGGGCGACACTCTTTGAATATTAATGATATTAACCAAAGTCAATGTGTGAGGGCAGTATTTCCATCATATGTAAGCCACGGTATTATGAGTACTCTTTTGACCTATCAGAACACTCATTGTAGAATTATGTCAACAGTGATAACTATTCATGCTACCTCACTTGCAAACATTGAGTTGTATTCACCAATATATGATATATGTTATAATCTTGTACTCTTAAAGGCTAGACATTCTGTAAAAAGCATAAAATCACCTGTCTCCCAAGCAAGATGTCCAGCGAGGAGGCCTTGTTACATATGATAACGTACTATAAATAACCCATAAAACATCATCAGATTGTCAGTAAAGTAAATATGTAGAGTAAAACTGATCGACATTCTTGTTACTTACAGCGACGCACATTTAATCAAACCAATACTAGGGCTCGAACTCGGTGGTAAGAGGCAAGTGGTTTAACCACTCGGCTATGAATAACAACCCACAATCCAATCTAGTGTCCTTGCGGACCAGGAAGTGCAACACAGTAAATGCGTTTGTCTATTCAGGTGAAGTGACTGACCTTTATATCACCTGAAGTACTTGCAATAGAGTAACTAACGAATAATGAACACAACACAAAAGAGTCGGTGATGTGTCAAACCTCACACCATTAGGTTGAACAAATGTACAGATGTGATACCCGAAGTAAAATGTAGGGGGCGGCATTACTCTCGATAATCACCTAATTACCCCGGTCATCAGAAAATTATATGTTAACTCAAAAAGAAATCTTTGTGTATTCCTTCGGATATCTCGTTTCGGAAGTATTGAAGACTGAGTTATGAACTTGCTGCATTCCAGACTGAGCATGCTCAGATGCAAAGGACTGTGGGATTATCTGTGGTTATCGTAATACCTACTCTGGAGCTACTGATAAAATGAACCTCCCACAATTGTCAGGGTAACCATGAATTGATTATTTATGGTTAGAAACAATGTATCCATACCATCCGTACAACTAAAGAAAGTCTTCATTACATTTAGACCAATATTTATCTTTTTACGTATTCATTATAATCTATAGCATCAGATATGGAACTTTTGATGGTAATTCCGACAATAGACCAGACAGCATAAACCATTAGAAATGAGACAAAATGGAACATTTTTCCCAATTGACAATTTATGCAAATTATATCTAGATCTTCCCGAACGAAATGTCGACATACCAAGCGACATATGTAACGCAAATTCTACCCCAACGTACGGGCGATAGGTTTGTGATTTGCTATCAATGAAAATTAGGAGTCTCTAACCTCACCAATCCTACAAGGTTTCATCCCCCGCTACCCCAATCCCTTTCTCAGAACTCAGATTCAACTCTTTGTTGATGCAGAAAAAGTCGCACCAAACTATTTACTAATTTGACTACCCCCTTACACTAAGCAAAATGTATGGTATACATAATTTGCTAGTGTTTACACAACCCCTACCACTAATTACGAGATGTTTTTTATTTCCCTTATGTTCATTTTTTTCAATTCATAAATCAACTCTTGGATACAGACAGACAGACAGACAGACAGACAGATAGATAGATAGATAGATAGATAGATAGATAGATAGATAGATAGAGAAACGACCACATAAATAGACAGGGGGGGCAGTGGCTGAGACTGACATGCACAGGGAGAAAGAGACAGAAAGACAGACGGTGAGATATAGACAGAGAGCGAGACAGAGATACAGCTACATACAGGGACATAGAGACAGAGAGAGTTGGAGGCAGAG